>NW_021703774.1:142628187-142738918 GCF_005190385.1 Monodon monoceros
TTTTCCTGGGAATGTTGACAAAGCAGAGCAGCTCTAAAGGAAGGTGACCCAGTCTTCAACACCCTCAGGTGTCACCTTGGCTATGATGCCTTCCGCAACCTCTGCCTTTGCTACTGCTTGTCATTCTGTGCTTAGAATGTGTCTCTTATCTTCTCTCCTACCTGTTTTTCTTCCCAGACTCCCTGTTCACCTGGCTAACTCCTGATCATTCTTCAGGATACAGCTCAAGTGTCCCTTCCTCTGCCACTTGTTCCCTAACTTGGATTAAGTGCCTCTTTTTTGCCCTCGGAGCACCTTGGCTTTGGTTTGCATTGTAATTCTGTTGTGCTAAGCACAAACATTATTTCAGTAGTCTTCACAGTAATCCTCTAAGGTTAATATTACTATTTTATTGATGAGTATATTGATATAATTTAGTGATTTCCAGTAGTTTTCCCAAAGTAGCAGAGCCAGCAAATGATAAGAGCTGGGATTTGCGTCCAGATCTGCCTGACTTCAGACCCTGGGGTCCGAATGACTGATCCTGGCTCTCTGAGAGGGCCCACAGTTGGCCGAACAGTGCGGGTTTTGGGAGAGAAGAGAGAACATATGATTAAAAAAAAAAGCTTGTCTATTACACACAAGGCACACCTTGGGAGAAGTGATTAACAAGGTCTCAGAATCCACTTCTCTGATAGGAATTTGTTATTAAGAGTTACAGTTTAATCATCTAGAAGAGTAGGTGGTATTAAATCTTTTTTGTAATCATGTACTAGTAATAAAAGTATTACGTTGGGTTTTCCTCCCTGTTATCAAATAGCATATTACTCTGAGCAATGAAAGCTGTCACCACTTCTTGGTACAGGTGGAAAAGGTTACTGATGGTCACAGACACTCTCTCTTTTTTGTACAGATTTGGCAGCAGTATTTTGCAGCAAAAGATACAGTCTACGCAGTTATTCCTGTAAGTAGTTTGGAAGGGAAAATGAGAGTGTTATAACATGAAGGTCAGGGCTCTAACCTTAGCAGGCAGTTGCTTTTACTTTTCCTATGTTTATTGCCTCTTGAGAACTTACATTTATAGCTCTGAGGGTTTTTATTATACCCTGAGCACCAAAGATTGGGAGCTCCATATGGTATATTTATGGCTTTTGTTTTTCATCTTTCTGGTTTAGAAATGTCTCTTTGAGTCAAGTCTCTGACAGGGGAGCATGGTGTAAGTTTATGTTACTGAGCAATTTCCAAGTGTCTTTTATTTCTTTTTGGTGTTTTCCAGCCAAGCTGTTGGAATTTAGGACAGGGCCTCTGGCCTAGCTTTCTTCCCTTCCTGTCTATGAGTGACCTGTACCTGAGCTGACTTGGAGCTTCCTCCTAGTCTTTTTCTGGCATTTCCCCTTAGCAAGTGGCTTTTTTTTTTTTTTTTTTGCTTTCTTGGAGATGGTAACGGGCCACTGCTTGACCATTAAGATCTGTGACTGGGAAGGAAGGCTGCCGACTTCTTCTGGTTTATGTCCTGCTGCCTTCTACCAGAAGAAAGCATTTAATGTACTGGGTTATCAGCTAGTTCTTTAATTGTTCTTCTCTGAAGAGGAAGTAGCTTTAGGTTAAGTTTATATCAAGCACCCAAATATATACTGAGCTTACAGGTGTAAGTTTAAGGAGGAAAACTTACAGATGGAAAAATAAAGCCAGGCCTTTTGGTTGTTGTGAGAGTATTGCTATCTTTTATTTTCTTTCAAGAAAATAAAAAGATCTTTTACATATATACCCTTTCCTTTCATGAGTGCAACATTCAGAAGGCTCGGCACTTTTCATGATATTTTAGGTCTCCAATGCTGACTCATTTTTTGAACAGGCCTTCTTAGCTCTCCCTGGACAAACTCAGTGACCTGTTGTCTCTGACACTGGGCAGAGTCCCCTGAAGAGTTAGAGCATTTGCAGTATCCAGTCTTCACACATAATTCTGATATTGAACAGGAAAGCGTACCTCTGCTTTTTCCTCTTTGTTGTAAGAGGGATTTGTAGATGATGGAACTTGGGGTTGTTTTAGTTGTATTTTAGTTCTAGAGTTCAGTCTTGGTGAATTTAAATGTGATTGTGGCCTTTTATGTTTTCTTGTTTTTGAATTTTATTCTTTTCTAACCTACAGAAAGAGAAGTTTGATTTGATCTGGAACCGAGCTCAGTCCTGTCCAACAGTAAGTGTCCAGTGACCATATGAGGATTGCTTATCAGTGCTGCCAGACAAGGATGTTTCCTAACCAATCTCTCCATGCTCCATACCATCTCACATGTTATAGTTATTTAACAAAGATGCTCACATATTGATTGTACTGATAAGTAAGATTTTTAGCCTTATGAAATCATGTGGGTTTGGCCCAATAAGCCTGTGGCTGTTTAGCTCTCTGAAACATCTCAGCCCTTTCTGATGTGGATCTTTATTTATTAATATAAGTGAATGTTGGAAGCAATACCTGAGACCTTAATCTTTTAGGCTCCTTTAAGTTTCTCTTTTATTGGCAGTTTCTTTTCAGTTTTGGCCATGCTATTTTGATTATATATACCTAAAAGGAATTATGAAATTGTTGCTGGGGTATTGAGCTGCCAGAAGACCTAAGAGAAAGGGAATAGGTGAGATGGATCAGCTGACTTGGTGTCTATACTAATTTCTAAGATTCTCAAAAAATGCTTCTAAACATTGCTGAGAGAAAATAAAAAACATCTAAGTAAATGGGGAGATATACTGTGTTGGATGACTCAATATTGTTGTCATTTCTCTCCAAAGTGATCTCTAGATAAAATATAATACCAATCAAAATCCTAATAGGCTTTTTTTTTTAATTGACAGGCCAATTTAAAAAACTTATTTGGATATCCAAAGGACCTAGAATAACAAAACAGTTTTGAAAAAGAAGAACAAATTTAGAGAACTTACATTACCTGATTTCAAGACTATGTTTTCATAAAGCTACAGTAGTGAAGACAGTGTGGTGCCAGCATAAAGACAGACAAATAGATCAATGGAACAAAATAGAGAATTCAGAAGTAAACCAGCGTATGCATGGTCAGTTGTTTTTCAGCAAAGGTGCCAAGGTAATTAAATAGAGAAAGGATAATCTTTTCAACACATGTCCAACAAATTGTGCAAAACAATTTGAGTATCCATACGCAAAAAAATGAACCTCTACTCTTACCTCACACAGTATCCAAAAATTCACTCAAGATCTAGAAAAAGGGCTTCCCTGGTGGCGCAGTGGTTGAGAGTCCGCCTGCCGATGTAGGGGACACGGGTTCATGCCCCAGTCCGGGAAGATCCCACATGCCGCGGAGCGGCTGGGCCCGTGAGCCATGGCCGCTGAGCCTGCGCGTCCGGAGCCTGTGCTCCGCAACGGGAGAGGCCACAACAGTGAGAGGCCCGCGTACTGCCAAAAAAAAAAAATGATCTAGAAAAAAAAAATCTTAGATTGAATCTTAGTGACCTGGGCTTAGCAGAGATTTAAGTATCGATACCTCACAAAAAGCACAAAACCATAAAAGAAAAAATCAATAAATGAGATTTCATCAAGATTAAAATTTTCTCTTTGTATACCCATGTTCATAACAGCATTAGTCACAGTAGCCAAAGGGTAGAAGCAACACAAGTGTCCACTGATAGATGAATGGTTAAATAAAATGTGATACATACATGCAGTAGAACATTATTCAGCCTTATAAAGGAAGGAAATTCTGACACATGCTGCAACATTCATGAACCTTAAAGACATTATGCTAAGTGAAATAAGCCAGTCACAAAAGGACAAATACTGTATGATTCCACTTATATGAGGTACCTAGAATAGATTCATATACAGAAAGAAGGACAGTGGTTGCCAGGGGATGAGCAGAAAGCAGGGTGGGGAGTTACTGTTTAACGGGTATGGAGTTTCAGTTTGGGAAGATGAAAAAAGTTCTGGAGATGGATGGTGGTGAAGGTTTCACAGCATTGTGAATGTACTTAATGCCACTGAATTGTGCACTTTAAATGGTTAAAATGGTAACTGTTATGTCTATTTTACCACAATAAAAAAAATTAAAAATTTCTACTTTTCAAAAGACATTGTTATGAAAATGAAAAGGTAAGCCATGGACTGGGAGAAAATAGTTGCAAACATATATTGACAAGTGACTTGTATATAGAATATACTAAAAACTCTTACGACTTTATAAGAGGACAAGCAACCCAATTTAAAAATGAGCAGAAGAGTCAGACAATTCACCAGTGAAGTGCAATGGAAGTTATAAGATGTTCAACATCATTTGTCATAATGGGAATGCAAATTAAAACCACAGTGAGATACCACTAAGATGACTAAAATTAAAAAGATTGACCATGCCAAGTGTTGGTGAGGACATGGGACAGCTGGAACTCTAATATATTGCTGGTAATAATGTAAAATGGTACAACCACTTTAGAAAAGAGTCTGGCAGTTTCTTTAAAAGTTAAGCATATACCTGCCATAAGACCCAGCCATTCTACTCCTAGATATTTTCCCAAGGGAACTGAAAGCATATGTCCGTTCAATGACTTGTATACAAGTGTTCATAGCAACTTTATTTGTAATAACCAAATACTGAAGATACCCAACTCTATCAGAGGTGAAAGAATAAAGAAATTGTGTGTGTGTGTACATATACATCATATACAATACATATATAATGGAGTAAGATTCAGCAATAAGAAGGAATGAACTATTGATATATGCACCAACATGGATAGATCACAAAACAATTGTGCTGAGTGAAAGAAGCCAGACCAAAAAGAAGTATAGATTCTGTGGTTTCATTTATACGAAATTCTAGAAAATGAAGACTGACCCGTAGTGACAGAAACCAAGTCAGTAGCTGCTTAAGAGCAGTGGGAGAGAGGGAGATATGAATTACAAAGGAATTTTTAGAGATGATAGATATGTTCATTGCGTTGGTTGTGGTAATGGTTTCACTGTATACATATGTCACAACGATTCTAATTGTACACTTTAAATATATGCAACTTATACTTCAAGTATACCTCAGTAAAGCTTTAAAAAAAATGTTTACCCATTAGGCACTGAGGTTATCTCATGTAATAATAATAAACAGAGCCTTGGTGGTTAGCAGTAAGGAGACAATTCCATGACTAATGCATATTGGACTGATTATACTTTGTTTGTTCTGGCACCAAACATTCTCTTCACCACTCCTCCCCAATTCATCTTGAGCATAAAACTAATTATTTCTTGGTGTTTAGAGACATGCTTCAGTATCAGCCTCAGATAGTAGAATATGAAGTGATTACAATAATTGTGACAAAAATTAATGCAGCAGCATTAGAAAGTTTAGAAATTGAAAAAGACCCAAAAGTCCATCAAAAGAAGGACAGATAAAATTGTGGTAAATTTCTGTAGTCAAATTCCATATAACAGTGAAAATAATGAATTAGAAGTTATACTTATCAACATGAGTAAATCTCAGAAGTATGATGTGAAGTAAAAAAAGCGAGTTGCAAAAGTATACATATAACCATTGTAAAGCAATTATACTCCAATAAAGATGTTAAAAAAAAGTATACATATAGTTTGATACGATTTAAGTTTTTAAACATGCAAACAGTACTATTTCTTGTTTATGGATGTATACCTATACATCAAAAGTATAAAAACCTGAAAGGGAATGACAGACACCAAATGCAGTTTACCTGTTATACTGGAATGGAATTAGAATGGGTTTACAGAGAGAGCTTCAGTTGGATCTCTAATGCTTTCTTTCTTAGGTGGGTTGGGTAGTGTATGAGTGTTTGTTACATTATCACATACATATGAATTTCATAATTTAAAAAAAGTTTTAAAACCCAAACTTTGAAGAAATGGAGTGAATGACACAGGTGGTTGGACATAGAGCAAATGATTTTATTTATTCATCTGTCTCCTCATGTATTTGTTTCCCACAGTTTCTGTGTGCACTGCCAAGAAGGGAAGGTTATGAGTTTTTTGTCGGGCAGTGGACAGGTACTGAACTCCATTTCACTGCACTTATAAATATTCAGGTAGGTGGCCTGTGCTCAGCCCCTAGATGAAGGAGGCCTACCCCTTTGTGTTACTATGAGCCCTTGCTGAGGCTTGAGGACACATAATATGTACTAACTACCAGCAGGCTTTGCTGTAGCACTGATGAATTGTCATACTTTGTTGGGCTAGCTTTTTAGGCCCCGCTCACTACCTAGAAATTGAAAAGATCCCAAAACACGTTCTCTGACTATTTCTGGCTCTCTGCTCTCTTCCCCATACATCTATAACATTTACTGCATGTACCTCACTTAACAAACATGGGTGAGTGGTGATGGTTATCTTTATAACCTTAAGGTAGGCTCTTTGTCTTACATGTGTTTTATTAACCAGGTCAGCACTTTCTAAGGTGCTAGATGCATAGTTTTCATTTCACAGATGTCGTTTTGTTTGCTTCCCTCCTTCCTTTTTCTTTGTTTTACTCCCAAGTATTAGATTAAGAAGTTTGATCCAAAGCATTTGAAGCTTTTAAAATAAAAGTATTTTAAATGAGATCATCACTAGGATTGACATTCTATATTTGGAGGCTGAATCTGGCAAAAACAAGAATGTATTATAATGGCTTTGAAGTTGGGGTAAAGGGAGCACAAAGCAGAATGAGAATTTGCTCATGACTGTAGCCCTTGTGATTGTATCCAAAAATTATATTGTGTTTGTTTTTTTAAAAAAAAATAGTAGAAAGAAAAGAAAAAAAAATAGTGGGCTCAGAGAAGTTAGTTCACAGTGCTAGTAAGTGGTAGAGCTGGGTTTGCTTGACTCCAGGTTATTGACTCCAAAGTCTATGAACTTAACCATTATGCTGTTGTGTTGGAAACTACGCTAGGACTGCCTTCATGAAGCTCATATACAAGTATAGGAAAAAGATCCAGAAACATAATTATGACCAAAATGATGTGTATTTGAAGTACGTTCGAGAGAACTGAGGCTGAACTATTATTAAGAGTACCCTAGCAATAATTAGGTATTGATAATTAAAAGGACTTTTGCTGAAATTTTAAAGATGAAACCCAGAGATCTTTTGAATGTATAGTTGTTTCCTTCTATACTATATGAGTGCTTAGGCTTTGAACCTAGCCTCTCTTCCTAGTCTGGAGTGAGGTCTAGTCACCACTGCCCTGTCCCTTCTTCATGAAATTATGATGTTCCCATTCTTCTTTCCCCCCTTCCTCCCACCCAGATTATATTTTAAAACTGCACATTACAAATCTGGCCCATGTGCAAACTCTCCAGCTGTTTGCTACAGCTTAAAAGAGCTCAGTCCTCAGAGCCAGCCAAGGGGAGTAGATTTCAACTGTGAAATGCACTAGTCCATAAAGGCGGCAATTACACAGGCATATTGCTTTATTTAGGACTTGATCTGGTAGCTGTTTGTGCCGTTTTGTTTTTAAATATATGGCCGTGATGAAGGATTCACTGCCTACTGTAAACATTTTCCGGGAGAAAAGCCAAACCTTTTTCAATTGAAGACACAAATAACACCGTGCAAGCTGTCAGTTTCGATGTGCCTTGGCAGACCTGGCCACCGCCACGTGCCAGTCCTCCGACTCACCAGCCACCCAAGGGGCTGTTAAGAGCCAGAATTCCCTCCAGACTCTCTATTGCTGTGAAGTCGCAGTTTTGTTTTGGTGGCACCTTACTGAGCCTTGATTAAGTGTTCCTCCTTACAGACCCGAGGGGAAGCTGCAGCCAGCCAGCTGATTTTATATCACTACCCTGAACTTAAGGAAGAAAAGGGCATAGTGCTGATGACAGCAGAAATGGATTCCACGTTTCTGGTAAGAATCAACTTTTACCTTTTTGGATTTACCTGGTGACCCTGAAGGTATTCAGGTACAGTTATATGGTATCTGCACTTGTTACCTTTCTAAAATCCAGTAATTCTGCCTCCAAGACACATCTGGCCCTAGGGGTTTCAGGCAAGAGACTATGGGCAAGTAAATGGCTTCTTAAATGTAGGGAAGGGTTCAAAGTCTAGAATAGTTCTTAATCTTTTATCTTCCTCCACACTGTTCACATGTACAGCATTCATCATACATAGTGAATTTCCTTCCTCCTTTTCCCATTTCCTGGGATAGAGCATTGACCATATGCCCATAGGTAATGATGTCTGTTGTGTTTGTTCTTTACATATCCAGGGCCAGGAGCAGTTTTATGAGTACTGTTCAGCCTGTTCGTCTAGTCCTTGCTCATTTCAGTCTCATTTATCTGGCAGGGTTTAAGTTCAGGATGTCCTCAAGATAGTGGGCACATTAGTGCCTCTTCCCCCTGAGGTTCTTTATTACAACACCCACTTATTTTTCCTCTGTCTCTTAATCGGCTGCATACAAGAAAGGGAAAAGTTATGCTACTCAGCTAGTATCTCATAGTAGCAGTAAGCCCCAAGTCTAGGACATAATTGAGACTCTCCTTCCTTGTCTGTTATTCCTGTAACCGTTCAGTCCCATTTCTCCCATTCTTCCTTCTACCCATCGCACTCAACTGGAAGTCACCCCAAATCCTACCCAGAAGAATGGAGTTGCCATTAACTGAGACAGACAAGACTGCAGGCGGAAGAGGTTTGGGAGGAAGATCAGGAGCTCAGTTTTCAACACGTTAAATCTGAGACGCCTATTAGATATCCAAGTAGTAGGCAGTTAGATACATGAGCTTGGAGTTCAGGGGAGAGGTCCAAGCTAGAGAGAGAAAAATGAGAGTAGTCAGCATACAGGTTGTTATTTAAAGCCGTGAGACTGGATGAAATCACCAAGGAAGTTAATTAAGGTAGAAAAGAGAAGAGGTCTAAGAACTGAGCCCTGGAGTGATGAGGAAGCATCAGCAAAGAAGATTAAAAAGGAAGAGTCAGTGAGACAGGAAAACTAAGATGGTAGAAGCCCCTGGAAGCTAAGATAAAATGTTTCAAGGAACAAGGGTACTCAACTAGCCAAATCTCACTTGCTGGTAGGGCAAATGAGATGAGGACTGAGAATTTACTAGATTTCACAACATGGAAGTCATTGGGGACCTTTATAAGGGCAGTTTCAAAGGAGTGGTAGGACAGAAGCATGATTGGAGTACATTTAAGAAAGAATGGGAAGAGAAAGAGTAAGCATAAACACGTCTTTCAAGGGATGTTTTTGAGAAGGGAAGGAGAGAATGGGGTGTAGGAAGTGGGGATGAGAGTGTTTTTTTGGTTTTGTTTTAAATGAGAGAAATAACATTATATGTATAGGCTGATGGAAAGATCCAGTAGAGAGGGAAATATTGATAATGGACAAGAAGGAGGCTGGAGAGTTGTTGAAGTGGTGTTTTTGAGTGGGGTGAGTCTTGGGAGTGAGGGGTTGATCTTTGCCAGAAACGTAACAACAGGAGAGAAGCCAGGATATAATGACACAAATACAGTTAAACGAATAGAGGTGGTGGCTTGTAAGAAGTTCTCTTCAGATTGCTTAGTGAGAAGCAAGGTCGTCCGCTGAGAGTGAGGGTGGAAGGATAGGTGTTGGACTTCTGGGTGGAAAAGAGAAAGTGTGAAATTGTTGTCTAGGACAGGCCCATGAGTTGAGAATGTGTTCTACATCTTTAAGTAGTTGAGGAAACAAACAAACAAACAAAAAACTAAAAAAGAATAATATTTCATGGCCTGTGAAAAGTACATGAAATTCAAATTTCAGTGTCTGTAGATAAAATTTTATTGGAACACAGCCATGTTTATCATTTACATGTTACCTATGGCTGCTTTACCTCTACAACAGAGTTGAGTAGCTGCAACAGAGACTGTAGGGCCGTAGAGCCTAAAATATTAACAGTGTCTCCCTTTCCAGAAAGTGTTTGTTGACATGTGATCTAGGAAAATGGAAGAGAGAATGGGTGTGCGGGTACAAGCACAGAGAGGGAGGACCGAGAGGTGGATTTAACTAGGGTTATGGTTTAGCCAAGTGATGTAATGAAGCAAGATAGGGACCAGGAATTTAAAAGTGAATGCAAAGGAATGATTGTAATTATTGACAATGGAGTGCAAGTTGGATAAAGAGGGAAGTGGAAACATGAGAAAGGTTAGAGACAGAACTGCGAGTCCTACTTGAGTTAAAGGATTTTTTAATTTGGGAGTGAGTGTTAAATATAGGAAATAGTAGACAAAGTACGGATGTTTCAAATTGAGGTTTGGAGGGGATATAGTTATCAATAATGATAAGGTTTAAAATTTGACCACAGGAGTGAGTGACATAGAGATTATACTGCATTTTCTGATCTTCAGCAAAGCATAATATCTAACTGTACTAGAAGTGGACTCCAGAGGTCAGAGGAGACCCTTTCTGTTTTAGCATTTATACCACCTCACCCTAGTGGTCTCAGACCCATAATTATTAAAATTTGCTTCCTAGCCTTATAACATTTAACATCATACCAGACAACATACATTTGCCTTGTATAAGTCAACTTGACTGTGAGTTTCTAATGTAGTACAGAATTAGACATGTTAGAATTTAGTGTAGAGATACACGATTCAGAGATGGGAAACCTAGAAATGTAATATAAATATATGATCCCCTGCACACTCATGCATGAGTTTGCAGTTTAGGCATGGTGTTTCCAAATACAGTAAAGCAAATGAATAGAAATACCTGGAAACTAGAGGTTTCTTCTGAACTGATTAACTTTAATGATGAAAATTTAATGTAGTATTAGAAAGCCTTATTTGTGTCCACATGTGTGTCAACAGATGATTTCATTGGAATGTAGTAAGTGCTAGGATAGAGACATGCACAGCGTTGGGGGAGGGGGCGGGGGAGCGTTCCTGGCCCAGAAGGAGGAAGAAGCCTTCCTAGAGATGACGCCTGAGCTGAACCTCAAAGATTAGCAGGAGTTTAGCAGGGTAAAGTGGGGAGGGGGAGGGGAATGTTCCAGGTGGTGGAAATAGAATACATAAATGCTAGGAGGCATAAAATGGCTTGGGGTATTACAAGCAGTTTGCTATCACTGGTATATTAAAAAAGGAGGTTTGGTGGGTTGTGTTTAAAGGATCAGCTTTATCCTGCGGGCACAAAAAGATCATTAAAGGGTTTTGAATGGGGGTTGACCCATAAAGAGTTGGATTTTAAGACCATTAACCTTAAGTATTTGCTTCCTAAATATTTTTTAGTTCTAGCCTGGTCAGTGTGATCACTTAAAATGCAGTTGCAATAGTCTGGGCAAGAAGTAGTAAAGACCTAAACTAGAGCAGTGGTAGTAGGGATGGAGGAGAGAGAATGTCTCCAGAAATATATAGGGAATAAAATGGGCAAGACTTGGTAATTTGATTGTAGCTATTAAGATTGAAAGAGAGGGAGGAATCAGGTTTGTTAATAAACCTCCTTGTTGAGCAACATAAGGAATTAATATGTTATCTTCTTGGGTCTTGGAAAGGGAAGAGACTACTGTTTCATGTTGAGAGAATAAAAGGCGGGGGTGAATAAGTGGGCAGGGGTTGGGGTGCAGGGGAGCTTTCCATAATCCTCCATGAGAGACATTTGCACATATCTCCATATCTTAACTCTCTACCCACCATTCTAATGGTCTTCAAACTAGTGGTCAGAGCCCTTTATCCACACAGAATCTTATTATGTAAAACCCCAGGATATAACAGCTGAAAGAGAGGTGAAGGGACCAGAGGCACCTCCACCTAGGACTCTGCAGTTTGAGCAGCACTGTTCTAGAATGTACACAACTGAAATTACCCTTACCTCCACCATCCTAAGCCTCAAATAAAAGTTGACTCACAGGCCCTACAGTTCAGGGCCTCAGAGAGCGGTGGTATCTGCCTCAGATTATGCACTTGCTTTAGAGATGGTTTGTTCTTGAGGCATGTTTGAATATAAGAAAGGTTAAAAATGATGAAGTAGAGTTATCGACCTTGATCAGTCTTAATTATTTGCCCCACCAGAAATACTATCAGGGTGAAGTGGAGGGAGTACCAGCCTGGGAGTCCAGAGGTCTGGTCCTTGCTCTGCCACTTGTTAGCCATATGACCTTGGGTCTATCCCTGACCCTCTTCTGCTTTGGTTTCCTGGTCCATTAAATGAGGACTGGGTGATCTCTAAGGCCCCTTCCAGCTCTAAAATTCTATTAATTTGAAATAGCCAGCATTTTGGAAAATGGCTTTTGATTGAAGATCCAGTCTCAGAGATCAGTGCCTGCTTATGAGAAATGACCTGCAAGGCCCATAGGAGGGAATGGAGGTGAAGCAGGCTGTGGTATTTATAAACCTCTTTTCATCACCGTAGCTACGCATAGCACACTTTTGACAGTTTTAGTAGTAATTTTCCATTATCGCTTGGGGTTGGGTTTTGGCTGTGTGAACATTGTAATCGTGAATAAGTGCCTCTGACCAGCTGGCACTAGAGAATGTATAGGAAACAAAAGTAAGAGTTTTTGAAGTAACTCTCTTGTAAGGTTTCAAGAGTGTAGCCTGTGTCCTGATCCCACTTCTGTTACACAGAGTGGTCTGGTCACCATTTCCCTGCTACTGAGCTTTAGAGAAGGTGGCCCCTTCTTTTCCCTGGGGCTTTGCGGGTGGATTAGTTAGAAATGACTGCATAACAAATTACTACTCCAGAACTTAGTGGCTTAAAACAATATCTATCGCCTCACAGTTTCTGTGTGTCAGGAGTTCAGGAGCAGCATGTCAGGGTGGCTCTGGCTCAGAGTCTCTCATGAAGTTGCTGTCGAGATGTTGGCAAGGACGACAGTCATTTGAAGGCTGATTGGGCTTGATGATCCACCTCTGACCCCACTTGCATGGCTGTTGGTAGGAGGCCTCATTTCCTTGCCACACTGGCTTCTCCCTAGGCTACTTGAATGTCCTCATGATATGGCAACTGACTTTCCCCAAAGCAAGTGATTCAAGAGAGATAGCAAGACAGAAGCTGCAATGTCTTCTGTGACTGAATAGCAGAAGTCATTTTTCATCATTCCACTTTAGTCCATTTGTTAGAAGCAAGTCACTACGTATAGCCAACACTCAAGGAAAGAGAAATGAGGCTCCATCACAGGGAAGAAAGAGTGTCATAGGGAATCCCCTGGCGGTCCAGTTGTTAGGACTCCGCACTTTCACTGCCGAGGGCCTGGGTTCAGTCCCTGGTCAGGGAACTAAGATCCCACAAGCCACGCAGCACAGCTGAAAAGAAAAAAGAAAAAAACATTGTGTCATAGACTTTATGGACGAATTGTAAAACTACAGCTGGCTTTGGCACTATTTTTTTGACTGAGGTGGTATGAGGAACAGGTTTTATTCAAAGTATGTCTGGTTAGTCAAGAACTTAGTAGTAACTCAAACTGGTTCTTGGAGCTGGGTAACTATTGCTATTTTTTTCCCCCTTGAGATAAACTTAACAGTTACTAAAGAACTGAATGAAGAGGGAAATTTTTAACATATGCATTAATTTATTAGCAAACATTCACCAGATTTCACTGGGTACAGGATGTAAAAGAAGCACATACTTTGAGAAATTCACACAAAGGAAGACAGACAAAAAAGAAAAAGAGGAAAAAAAGGACAGATACAATACAGTATGATACATACTATGTTAGAGGGACGTGTAGGGTAATTTGAATACACAGAAAAGGGGCACCTCACCAAGACTTGGGATGTCAGGGAAGCTTTCTGCAAGCAGTGACTCCTGGGTGAGGGCCCCCAACTGCCATAGGACTTAGACACAGAGCTTCATGGCGCTGTGCTGGAAAGGACCTGACTGTTCTTTTTACCTTTCAGGATGTTGCTGAGGCACAGTGCATTGCCAGCCAAGTTCAGCTCTTCTACGCCACTGATCGAAAAGAGACCTACGGGTTAGTGGAGACCTTTAACTTCAGACCAGATGAGTTCAAATATATGTCTGTCATCGCTGAATTGGAACAAAGCGGACTTGGAGCAGAACTGAAATGTTCTCAGAACCAGGATAAGACTTAGAGCTGTAAGGCTGGTTTACAGAGTTTGCTCAGCCCTGGATAGTCCTGAGCCTGCCCACCCCCTGACCTCTCGGGAGCTCAGCATCGATAATGAGCAGTCTCTAAGGAGTTGCCCTGTATGCTTATTGCAAGAAGTAACATGGCGGTGAGCCCTGTTACTTGATAGTCAGGAACCAAGGTACCCAAGCATTCTGATCATTATCTCCCAGCATACTTGAGGTTTCCTTTTTAAGTGTTTGAGGTCATAACCAGAGACAGCCAAGGATCCACAAGATGGTTGACTTGATTTTACACACTGTAATAGTGTATTTGTTTTCTGGACATTTTGACTGCACAGCTCCCAAATGATTAGTTCCTTATCTTTATAAACTGTGACAGGATAATACGCTTGAAGACCTGCTGTAGTTAGATGTGGGCTCTACATACTCTTCCCACTTCGCTGGCCAAAGGCATAACCCAGGTATCCTGTTAGACTCTAGAACAACCAGATACTGCCATCAGGATTAAGACTCCGTCTAGATGCCCCTAGAGATGGCTTTAGTGTAGCTGGTTCGAAGTATCAGCAGATTTCAGTTATAGTTAAACGGGTACAGTGCCTGCTGCCTGCATATTTTTAAACTATGGTCTGTGGTGCCTGCTTCTCTAACTCTGCCTGTTGGAAGCTGTGTATTTGGAGGGGCTGAATCAAGTGCAGTATAAATAAATCAACACTTTTGTAAAGAGAGGATGAATCCAGACTGGCTTTTTTTTTTTTTTTTTAACAACTCTAAACCATGCCAGTATTATAGAAAAGGTAGGTGGAAGCAAATGTACCCATATTGGGTGTGGGGAAAATGTAGCAATAAAATAAAGTCTGGCTTATAATCTTTGTTACACTAAACAGTGAAATCTAAGCTGTGTGCTGTCCATAGCGTCAGTACTGTGGGCTGATTTCATCAAAACTCATCTTTGGACTCAGCAGTTGCCTGGAATGCCAGAAATAAGAAGGAAGCTCTCCAGCACAGGAAACTCGGGTTTGGTTAGTAGTGCCACTGCTGTGGCTCCAAGCTCAGCGGTAGAAGCCGGTGGCGGTTGCACACCTGCCTTCTGAACTCGAGGCCCCGGAGCGTGTCCCCGCCCCCAGTATTGTCGTCAGCCGCCTCTATTATAATACCTTTCCTTTTCTTCATCTAACACGCTCCACTTTGCTGCTCCTGCCTATGGTCTGGCGAATGACACAATATAGTGAGTGGGAATGTAACCAGGATTTGCCGTTTGTGTGTGTGTTTTCTTTATTACGGGAGACTTTTTATAAGTTGGGCTTGTCCCCAAGTCCTTTAAATGGGGTTGGACTTCCCATTATTTTCTGAGCTGTGTTTATTTTGCTGTACTTCTGAGTCTGTGTGTAGAAAGAGATAGTGTTTGTTTAACCTGGAAAAGTTGCTGGTCTTTCACAGTTTCTCTTAAGGTTGAGCTGTTTCCTAATGCAAATTCGGGCCTCTGTTCCTGACAGTTAATTTTTTTGAGAAACTTGAGTCTGGATGTTTGGAGTCCCAGGAATCTTTGACATCAGGTGGAGTTACTTTCATGGATATGTTTCCTTTTCCCTCCAGACGGACCCAGGCTTTAGCCATAGTACCTTTCATAACACCTCCACCAGAAGGTGAGAAAATGATGGGGAAAGAAGCCAGAACTGGCTGCTCATTTTATTGTTCCTCCCAGCTTTGCCCTGAGTCCCCCACTCGCCAGAGCAGTATGTATCCATGGCCAGTTACTTCGGACATGATCAGAGTACCATCTGGCTGTTCTTTATATTTACCTAGCAAGATCTGGCAAAGAACTAAAAGAAAATTGTTACATTAATCAGTCCCCTGGTACATGGTGTTACAGAAAGTGGACAGGCTTTACAGTTAAGTGAATCTAGGTTCAGTGTTGGGATTCATTAGCTCCAAATGTTGAACAAATTATTTAAGCTCTCTAATTCTGTTTCTTTATCTGTAAAATGAGAGTAATAATATCTACCTCACAGGATTATTGTGAGAATTAAATTAACTTATATGGAGACTATATAGAGCTTAATAAATGTCATCTCCCCTCTTCCTCCCTTCTTGCCCTGCCTCTCCAAAGGCCAACACAAATGAGCATTTCAGATGTGCAGATCATTCTTCATTCCAGTTTTATAAGCAAACGGATTGTCAAACTTTAATTTGCAGTGGAATTACCTAGAGCACTTTAGAATGCAGACTCCCAGGTCCCAAAGCCCAACCTGCTGAAGTGCTGGGAATCTGCATTTTAATATGTGCTCCAGATGATTCTGATGTAGATAATTAGCCAGCCACACTCTGAGGACCACTACCTTTATCTGTTCTTCACAAAAAATACCCGTTAGCCAGGTCTCTCGTTCCTGTGGACATGAACCGTAGAATCCGGTCCCTCTGCTCTTTGCCTCCTGTAGGGGTCCCCTCGGCATACGCTACATTATATTTACTCATGTACGTATCTTTCCCCCAGATGTGAGCTCCTTGAGGGCCAGGGTTTATCTCCATTCTCAGCACCAAGGACATGGTCCGGAACAGAGAAGATACTCAGGTTTTTGTTAAATAAATAAATGACATGGATTTTAGCCAAAACATTATCTTGTTCTGTATATGCTTATATTTAAATAGTTTGAAATTAAGAGGCTCTCTTGACACACACAGGTCAAAAACTTAACTGAGTAGGAAGATAGCAAGTTAAACACAGATTCTCTGTATCTCAGCTAACCTCCTGCACTTCTTTGGTGGGCTATCTGCTCAGTGCAATTCAATAGTCGCTCACAGAGCACTTCCTCTACAACCTCTGAGTTAGGTGCTGACATAGTGGAGTGAGTACGATGGTCCCTGCACTCAAGCTGTGTTCCAGCCACCACCTGTGTCTCTTGCCTCTGATTCTGTGCCTCACATCTAGCGCCTGGTAAGAGTTTGCCTTGTCTTGTTCTGATGCTGTTTATACTGCTGTTTCTTTCTTCCCCAAGCAGTTGGGAAGCAGGAGACACATGCTCTGTTTTTTGCAATCTCTGCAATACTGACCTGTTGTTCAGTCTTGGAGAAGAGGTACAAAGGCCCACTCCCCCAGCCATTTAATTTAGAATCAATTCAGCATTCATTAATATTTATGGAGCACCTATTATATGCCAAGCACAATTATAGGAAACTGGGGAATACAGCAATGAAGGGACAACTAAGGCCCCTGTTCTCATGGAGCTTATATTCTTGTGGAGAAGACAAATGAATAAACCAACAAGATTATTTCAAATACTGAAAATTTTAAAATATGATAGAATGTGGAGTGAAGGCAATGACTTAATGGTCAGGAACACCATCTCTGCAGAGGTGACAGCTGATGCTGGAGCTGGGGAAAGTACCAGGTAGGGAGATCAGCAAGTGCTGAGGCCTTGAAGCAGGGCCAAGCTAAGCATGCTTGTTTCTGGGCACAGATTTAAAGGTTCAGTCCAGCGTTGATGAGCTCAGAGTTCAGTGAGGCAAGACACTGACATGAAGACTAACTACAATACAAGGCAAACTGAGCAGTGCCATCTCAGAAGAGGGGCAAGGAGGGTTAGAGAACGCTGCTGGGTGCTGTGGGGAATGCATGTCTTGCTAGACCATGGTACCTGCCCTGAAGCACCCATGGCTTAACAGGGAATAAAGGGTAGATGATACTAAAATCTCAAAGAATACATATTCCATCCAAGAGACAGGAGGCGCTGAGTTCAGAGTTGGTCTCAAAATATATACACGTTAACAGTACCACTAACATCTATTATTGGGGGCTTACCATGAGCCAGGCATGGTGCTGAGCCCTTTACTCGGATTGTCTCAGTCCTTCTAACAACCCAATGAGATCAGCAGAAACCTGCCGGTTGGTGGGATGTGCTGCTGCTCTCCTTGCACCCCCTGCCTTCCCCCACCTCCAGCTCAGAAAAGAGGGCAGCTTCCCAATCACCCCAAACCCGTTCCAATAGCCAGCTCAGGCCTTAAGAAGTCATGGGTGTCTCTTGAACAAGCCCTTGCTCTGAGAAACAGGTGTGCCAGTTATCCTGCCAACAACTTAAGAACAGAATGCACTCATTATACATTTCTGATTCATCCAAACTTTCTTTCAAGAGCCATCATGTTCTACCTAAAGGAGGACCTTTTTGTGCTCTGTTTCATACCACGTGGAACATTTTGGTCTTGGCAATTCTCTTAATGTGGCAGGGTGGTGGCAGCATTTTTATCCCTATTCTGCTAAAGGAGGGACTTGGTGCACGAAAAGGCAAGAGATGACTTGAAGGTCGCTGCATCAGGAACCAAGCCAGGAATAGAAGGCCGTGCTCCAGACTTAATGGTATCATTGGTAACGCCCACTGAGCAGGCTCATCCCTCAAATTCACAGGGCTACTTCTGAGCCCTCTGGGCCTCAGGAACTGGAAGAGCCACAACAAAAATCAGTTCATACGACTTACGAATCCTCCCAAGCTGCCTAGAGCTTTCAGAACAAAGTCCCTTTGGATCAGCTCACAAGAGCTTTAAGAACTGGTCTCTGGTGACTTCTCCAGGCGCATCTATTGCTAGGCCCCTCTGACTCCCTTAGCTCCAGTCAGTCCGGATGACCGGCAGTTCCCCAAATACACTGTGCTGTTCTTCCCTCTGCTCTGATCTTAGCATAGACTTTGCCAGCTTTTCCCCCTTCATCAAGTTAATTCTTATTTGTCTTTCAAAGCTCCACTGAAACATCTCTACCAGAGCCTTCCCTGGCACTTAACCCCCTCTACGCTGTCCCCACCTGGTGGGTACTCCCCTGAGCTTCCCCAGCATTTTGTGCTCTGCCTTTACAAGGCTGTCTCTCCCATAGACTGGACACTCCTCAGAGACACAGATCATATCTTACTGGACATTGTATTCTCAGGGTCCAGCATGAAGCCCAGCACAGAGAGAGAGGATACCAGTGACTGTTGAATAAATTCCTCTTGGATGACTGCTCAGCTCAGACCACCTGTGTCCGCAAACATCCCTCGTACAATGAGACCCAGCCTTGGCAAACCCATCGCGATTATGCCCCAGGCCAGCCCCAGGCAGTGGCCATTTCGCTTGTTCTTACTGCAGAGGCTGCATGTGAAAACAAAGCCAAGGAGCCATCAGAGGAGGCAGCTGGTCCAGGGTTTGTAAGCAAAAGGAACTGAGACAGCGAACAAACTTGGGGAGCAAAACAATTATTTTTACCAGCCTGGCACGTTCAAGCTCCTGTCTTGGCTTACCAGGGCTTAGCATTAAAAAGATCTCATACGCTATCTAGTAACTAGTTTTCAACTGTACTTCAAGAACATCCCAACAGTTCCTAGAGGTGGGGATCCTGGTAGCCTGGTCCTTATCCCCAACTCAACCAGAGAGAAGCAAGGTTTTTGTTTTTGTTTTTTTACTGGGCTTCCCATAAGCTGTCATTTGAAGAAACCGTTTCCAAGAAAGACCGAAGAAAACCTGGTCAAGTTTAACCTCTCACCCACCACAGCAGCCCTGCCTACAGCATCTCCAAGCCATTGGGCAACTGTTCGAAAACGTCCAGGGACTGCAAGCTCTCTACCCTGCTAGCTGACCTGGGCCCTGCAGAGACAGCTCTGAGTGATTGCGAGTTTCTCCCCACCATGCACTGAAATCTAACCATCTCTCCCTCCCCTCACTGGGTTTTGTTCTGCCCCACATAACTGGAGCCTCCCAGAAAAGTCTGTTGCTTTTCTACCCCACAGCATCTCCTGCTGATGTGTGAAGATAGCTCTCAAGTTGCCTTGGAGTCTTTTCAGCAAATGGAGCAACCTTCTGTCTTTCCTTATATGACCCAAAACCCCAGCCATGCTTCTGGACAAACTCACCAGAGTCTGCTTCTCCGTTGGGGCCTGGAGTTAAGCCAAAGATAATCTTGTGGGGTGACCAGAGTGGATTTAGGATGGAAGTCCTTTGGAAGTTGGCCTGGCCCACTCTGAAGTCACCTCTCCACTTTGCCTTTCCACCGTGCCCTCCCCTCAACCTCGTCCCCACTTCCACCCTCAGCTGTCTTCCCAGGATCTGCTGTCAAACATGGCTTTTCCTACCTGGAACTCTTGACTTTTGGGTCTCTACACTTATCCCTATATCATTTCATCTGACTGGTTTCAGCCCAGCATTCCCATCACATCTTGACTTGAACCTTGCCTGTTGCCGGGAGCCCGTGTCCCTCCCTACAGATGTGGTACTCGCTTTTCCTTGGTGCTCTTCTACACCTGCCATGGCAGTAATCAGAGGTAATCAGAGGTGTCCCCTCAAGGGTTTCACTTACTCCACCCCCTCCCACACACACACACACACACACAAATCCTTGCCTTGGTTTGAAGCATCACTACTGGGTCATGTTTGACTTTTGGTCCATTGTGATCCCCAGATCACTTTTTTTTTTGCGGTACACGGGCCTCTCACTGTTGTGGCCTCTCCCATTGCGGAGCACAGGCTCCGGACGCGCAGGCTCAGCGGCCATGGCTCACGGGCCCAGCCGCTCCATGGCATGTGGGATCTTCCCGGACCTGGGCACGAACCCGTGTCCCCTGCACCGGAAGGCGGACTCTCAACCACTGCGCCACCAGGGAAGCCCCCCAGATCACTTTTGTTGTTATTGTTCCGACGTTCATGATTTGGCATGAATCCTCACCTTGCATTCTTATTTCTTCAATCTACATTTATTTTCGCATTTTGGCTCTGCCTCTGGTCAGGTGGGAAGAAGCTGACAGATCCTATATTTTGACACTGATTTCGCAGGGGAAAAGAGGAAGCACAGAGGTGTTTTCCTGAGTCTCACTTGGTGTATGATTTCCAACAGACTGAGATATTTGCTTCCACTACCTAAGTTTCTTCCATTTGATGTTTTTCAACAATACTATGAGGATAACATTACTCCCATCTTACAAATGAGGACACTGGGGAGACAGCATCGTAGATGTTAAGAGTAAGGACTAAATTAGAATCTCAGCTCTGCCTTTGGACAAATTACTCAATCTCTCTGAGTCTTTTTTAAAAAAATTAATTAATTTATTTATTTATTGGCTGTGTTTGGTCTTCATTGCTGCATGCGGGCTTTCTCTAGTTGTGGAGAGCGGGGACTACTCTTTGTTGCAATGCAGGGGCTTCTCACTGCGGTGGCTTCTCTTGTTGCAGAGCATGGGCTCTAGGCGCATGGGCTTCAGTAGTTGTGGCACACGGGCTCTAGAGTGCAGGCTCAGTAGTTGTGGCGCGCGGGCTTAGTTGCTCTGAGGCATGTGGGATCTTCCCGGACCAGGGCTCAAACCCGTGTCCCCTGCATTGGCAGGCGGATTCTTAACCACTGCGCCACCAGGGAAGTCTTCTCTGAGCCTTTGTATTCTCACCTGTAAATTTAAAAATTAATGTTCCTATCTCAAAAGTTAAGAAAATAATTAAATGATACATGTAGGATACTTAGCTCTATACTTCACACATAATAAAAGTACAGAGTAGTAGCTGTTAGATTAAGTTCTTTACCTTTTCAAGGCACACGTCTCCTATATAGACGAGGTGGGAACTTCTGCTTCTAGAACATAGATCTTCTACTTCTAGAACACAAGTTTCTGTTGTGCTATTTTTCCTGCACTGTATTTGCCATTTTCAGACATTCTCTTCCAAGAATTTAAAGAGGCTTGAGCAATAGTAATCATGCCAGAGAGCATGACATTAGGAATTGGGGAATCTCAAGGCTGGATTCACAAGCTGGCGGGCGGGAGCAAGGAGGGGAAGGCTGGGTTAAGCCCAGACCAGAGCATACAGGTTGGAGTGACCACTATTTCTCTCTCCTTAACCACCAGCTGGCTGGACCCAGTGCCCATACCTGGACAAAGAAAGGGAGGCGTGAATGCAGGACTCAGAGCCCGGGAGCTGACATCTGGGTCAGGAGCCAGGTGGCACTTGAAGTTCCAGGCCAAGGTGCAGGGCCTGCCAGATTATTTGGCTTATCAGACCAAGTCACTCCTGATTACAGACCGCTACTTACTTAATTCCTTGTCGACTCACTGCACATAACAGTTTACAGCTTAAAGAGACCAAAGCCTGTAATTTACCCACCTGGTTGGGCATCAGAAACACCTGAAGAACTTGCCAAAGATGTTGATTCTTGGGCCCCACCACTGAAATATGGATTCTTTTGGTCTGGAAAACAATTTTTTAAAAAATCTCTAGGTAATTCCGAGGCTCAGCCTGGTTTGGGAACCCCTGCAAAAATTAGTGATTTTATAGCTGAGGAAAAAGACCCCAAACCAGGTGAAATGACTTCCCCTACATCACACAGGGTATTGGTAGCAACATTCCTTCCATCCTTTTGTTGCAAATTTTCTCTGCACTTTCGTCCCAGGCAACACAAGTGGAAGATATCTGAAAAATAAGGATTTGATTATTGTCTGCTTCTAGGGACAATTTCTGGGGAGACGCTAGCTGTTCCTAGCACGTCTTGGGTGAGGACCTTGAGGGACGACAGAGGAAAGCAGAGGTCTTCTGACCCTTGAAGTCCAGATAGCTTCCTCATTCAGTTGTGAGAGCTGAGAATTCCGCAGGCCCATGACCCATGGAGCCCAATGCTGGATTATCTGTTGCACTGGGTTATTGTGCCTGGCCCCTGTAGCTGCATGGAGAATTGTGTGTTGCCTGTGTAGGCTGAAGATCTCCATCCATCGTACGTGCATTTGCTCTCGCCTGTGGTGAGGGAGCAGAGGCGGATGGTGTATGGAGAGCTGGGCAGGCAGCAATGATGGAGAATGGATGGAAACTCAGCTACAAAGCTCAGCCGGGAGACTCACACCCCACTGGAGCTGGGATTGATTGGCTGGAACTTTCTCGCCCTTCTCACTTTTTCTCAGAGACAGCAGCCTGCACTGTGTCCTCTGGGTGCCCCGGTGGAGAAGGAATTGCTCTCACGGTCAGGGAAGCTCTGGGTATCTCAGAGGTGATCTACCACGTGCCTTATTCCCAGAGGCAGGCGACCCTCCACCCTAGAAGCCAAGTGACCCTCCAGTAGCCTTCTGTTTCCTGAACCCCTTCTCTCTGTACTTGGTCTCCTTCCTATCTCCTTCTCCTTTTCTACCCTCGGCTCACACTAAGTGACGTACTTTCTTGGGTGCTATCTGTATGGAGTATGACCTGTCCCAGCAGATTTTGCCAGGGTATCAAAGAGTAAGCAAGAAATCCAGGGTGGTGTCAAGGTTACTGAGGATGGTTGATGATCTTAATGCTGTTAATTGCATTAACACGGATCCAGGTACAAATGTCTGCATTCATCTACTTGCCCAGAACACTTTTAGAAAAGTGCCTACCCCCTTTCAAATTTGTTCTCCTTTCCCTAACCTACAGGGTGGGTCATGTGACTACATCTGCTAAGCGCTCAGGCAATGTTGGGCAAGGGGGTGGACCATGAATGGAGTTGGGAGGCATGGGTTTGAGTCCCAACTCTGCCACTTTCAGGCTGTACCCCTTGGCCAAGTCATGTCACCTTTTGCTGCCAATACTCACCTCCCATGGTTGTTGCAGGACTCAGAAACGTCTGGAGTGATGAAAGCACTTTGTGAACCAGAAAATTCCATACGACAGTCAGTTATTGCTACAGTGTTCCAGGGGAGAAGGTAAAAGAAATAAGAACCCACTTTTAAGGATTTACAATCCAAAGGGAAGACAATCATCTCATGGGCTTAAGCAAGGAGCATTTCTGCAAAGCACTAAGAACTTTCTGTGCCAAGGGCTCCCCCCTGAGGAGGGTTGGTTCCAGGCAGCTGGCATAAGGCAGGAAGACTTCCTGGAAGAGAAAAGCACACGCCCTTAGTTCTCTTAGCCTTGGGCAATGCTGTGCTCCTACAGATGCTTCTTGAAAAAGGCCCAAATGCAGCCCATGACCAGCTGGATAACAACTTCAGGAAGTCACAGGCTGTACTTGCCATGGAATCCAAACTCCACGGAGTGCAGTGTGGGTCTCCACCAAGAAGTAGTTCCTGCCTACTGCCTGAATTGCTGCTTCCTGGATGTGGGGGACACAGTTTTCCCATTTCCAGGAAATGAAGCCACAATGGCACCTAGGGGTTCTCCCAAAGAGAACTGCAGGGCAGAGTTTGGGGTGTCATCCTAACATGTCCAAGGCGTTCTTCCCCCTTAAGGGGATTGTCTTTCTCTCTTTCATGCCCCTCCATCCCTCCCTCTGGAGGGAAGGACAACTTAACAGCTACAGAAAGACAAATCTCCCTCCTTCCCAGAGTTGATGAGAGGAAGAAAAGACAAAATGCATCTCCAGCACATGTGTAGAGACGGTTCAGAGAATGTCTGTCATCATCACTATTTATCTGTGGGCTGATCCCTTTTGCTCCCTGCTCCTCAGTTTTCTCATGTACTCTGTTGAGATTAGACTGAGTGATAGCCAAGGACCCTTCCCCTTTAAGAACCACCCCGTCTCTGACCTGCTGCTTACTTAGCATCTTCTGCAGCCTCAGTCTTACGAGCTATGAAGTGGGACACCTGGGCCTAGTGGAAGTTCCTCAGAAGACTGAGGCTTTGTCATCACCTACAAAGCAAGGGCCGTATCTGCACCTGGCCCCAGAACAGTGCCTGCCGTCTAATGAGCCCTCAGTAAATACTTATGGAATAAATGAATGAATGAACAAATGAATGAAATAGATATACTGTTTCCACCCCACCATGCTGCCTCTGTAAGATGGTAAAACTATACTAATTTACCACTTTTATTATTAGAAGACATCACCCTAGCCCTCTTGGAAGTCTCCCATTTTTACCCCACCCCACAAGTACCAATAGTATATGGGGAACGGGAAGAGGTTATCTTAGTCCATCAGGCTGCTATAACAGAATACCATAGATGTGGTGGCTTATAAACAACAGAAATTTATTTTTCATAGTTCTGGAGGCTGGGGAGTCCAAGATGAAGGCATCCACAGATTCAGTGTCTGGTGAGGACCTCCTTCCTGGTTCATAAACAGCTGTCATCTCACTGTGTCCTCACATGGTGGAAGGGGGAAGGGAATTCCCAGTCTCTTTTATATGGGCACTAATCCCATTCCTGAGGGCCCTACCCTCATGGCCTGATCACCTCCCAAAGGCTTCATCTCCAAATACCATCACAGTGGGGGTTAGGTTTCAACATATGAATCTGGGGGGACACAAGCATTCAGTCCATAATAGAGGTTCTCAAACCTTAGTCTTCTATATAAACACCACTGGGGAGCTTGCTAAATGGCAGATTCATGGCTCACCCCAGAGACACTGAAACAAAATCTTTATGAGAAGAGGCCCAGAAATCTGCCCTTAGTGTAGTTCCTTTTTTAAACATTTTATTGTTGAAATGTTCAAACATTGAGCCAATAATAGCATGAAACCAGGTCCCTATGATCCAACATTTAAAAATTTCAACACATGACAATCTGGTTTCATTTATATCCCCACCCACTTTTCCTCCAAATCCTGGATATCATATTGTTTCATCCATATATACTTCCATTTATATTTCTAAAAGACAAGTACTTTTTAAAAATTCCTAAAATAAATAACAATAATTCCTTAATACTATCAAAAGTGAAGTCATATTCAAATTTCCCCAATTGTCTCATAATTTTTTTAACATTATAGGAATTTTTATTGAAATCAGATTAAATTTATTCATTAATTTAGGGGAAAATCAACATCTTTTTTTTTAATTAATTAATTTTTTTGGCCGCGTTGGGTCTTCGTTGCTGTGAGTGGGCTTTCTCTAGTTGCGAGCAGGAGCTACTCTTCCTTGCAGTGCGCGGGCTTCTCATTGCGGTGGCTTCTCTTGTTGCAGAGCACGGGCTCTAGGCGCGTGGACTTCAGTAGTTGTGGAGCTTGGGCTCTAGAGTGCAGGCTCAGTAGTTGTGGCGCACAGGCTGAGTTGCTCGCAGCATGTGGGATCTTCCTGGACCAGGGCTTGAACCAGTGTCCCCTGAATTGGCAGGCGGCCTCTTTACTGCGCCACAAGGGAAGTCCCAACATCTTTAATAATGACAGTGTTTCTATCTGAGAATGCGTATCTTTCCATTTGCTCATCTTATTTTGTACCCATCAGTGTTAAAGTTTTTTCATATAGGTTTGCATCTCTTGTTAGATTTATTATTCGTTATTTTATCATTTTTTGTTGCCATTGTAAGTGGGACTTTCTTTTTCCATTATATTTTCTAGCTAGCTGTAGTTTGAATATATGAAAGCTATTAATTTATGTATATTTTTGTGCTCTGCTACCTTACTGAGTTCTCTTATTGTTTATAATAAATTTTTAGTTGACTTCTTGCGTTTTCTAGGGAGACAACCGTATTGTCTGCAAATAATAGCATTTTCCTTCTTTTCCATTTTTACACTTCTGATGTCTTTCTCTTACCTAATTGCATTGGCTATTACCTCCAATACAATGTTAAATAATAGACGTGGACATCCTCATCTTGTTTGTGACTTTAGTAGAAATGATTCTTGAATTACCGCTAAACAATTAGCAGTTCTTAAAAAAATAAATATTAGTACCATAACTACTCCTTTGGCTCTGAAAAACATATATTTTATCACATTAGGAAAAATGCCCTTGATTTCCATCTTACAGAGTTACTTTTAAAAATCAAGTGTTGATTTTGTCAAATGTTTTTCCAGTACATATGGAGATGATAATTTGATTTTCACCCTAGATCTATTCATGATGAATTTTATTAATAGTGTTCCTAATTTTTTGGTGGTTTTTTTTAAAAATTTAAGTATAGTTGATTTACCATGCTGTGCTAGTTTCTGATGTACAGCAAAATGATTGAGATATATATATATATGTATTTTTTTCAGTTTCTTTTCCATTAGAGGTTATTGGAAGATATTGAATATAGTTCCCTGTGCTATACAGTAGGTCCTTGCTGTTTATCTATTTTACATATAGTAGTGTGTATCTGTTAGTCCTATAACTTTTCTTTTTACAGTTGGTTTGTTCAAATCAGGATCCAAATAAGATCCATACCTTGCAACTGGATAGTCTTTTAAGTCAGTTTTTTAAACTCATTTTTTAACAATTTTAGACTCACATAAAAGTTGCAAAAATGATACAGACTTCCTGTGTACCCTTTACCCAGCCTCCTCCAATGATAGCTTTACATAACCATAGTAGAATTATCAAAACCAGGAAATTGGCATCAGTACAATACTATATATTTTTTTTGAATTTATCGCCTCACTAGTGAGTGACCTCTGCTCAATTTCCTTAGGCTTCTCTGACTTGCCTTATTCACGAGGCACTCTTTTTATTTCTTTATTTATTTATTTTTGGCGGTGTTGGGTCTTCGTTTCTGTGCAAGGGCTTTCTCTAGTTGAGGCGAGGGGGGGCCACTCTTCATCGCGGTGCGCGGGCCTCTCACTGTCGCGGCCTCTCTTGTTGCGGAGCACAGGCTCCGGACGCGCAGGCTCAGCGGCCACGGCTCACGGGCCCAGCCGCTCCGCGGCATGCGGGATCCTCCTGGACCAGGGCTCGAACCCGTGTCCCCTGCATTGGCAGGCAGATTCTCAACCACTGCGCCACCAGGGAAACCCAGTACAATACTATTACAACTACAGACTTTATTTGCATTTTACCAGTTTTTGTATGTACTCATTTTTCATTTTTTTCCTTTTGTATATAAGTCTATGAAATTTTATCACATGCATAGGTTTGTCAGGATACAGAACTGTCAGGATACAGAACTGTCACCCACAAAGTCCTCTGTGCTATCTTTTTTTTAAATTTATTTTATTGAAGTATAGTTGATTTACAATGTTAATTTCTACTGTACAGCAAAGTGATCCACATATATATATATACACATATATATATATGTATATATGTTCTTTTTCATAGTCTTTTCCATTATGGTTTATGTGCTGTGTCTTTATAGTTGCATGCACCTTGCCAACTCTAACTTCTGGCAACCACTGATCTGCTCTCCATCACTATCATTTTGTTATTTTGAGAATTTATATAAATGAAATCATATAGTATATTACCTTTTAAGGCTGAATGTTTTCACTCAGCATAATGCCCTTGAAACCATCCAAGTTGTTACAAATATCAATAGTTGATTTGTTTTTATTGCTGAGTAATATTCCATATTGTCACTTTTAACTAATAGGTGTTCCCTCATCTCTTTTGTTTTCTTGCTATTTATTTACTGAGAATCTAACCTATAGAATTTTCCTCATTCTGGATTTTGCTGATTTCATCCCCAGTGTCATTTCACTTGTTCCTCTATTCCCAGTCCTTCATATAACTGGTAGTTAGATTTCCAGGCCTAGTCAGAATCAGATGGTTCTCTGTAAGGAACCTCCATCCCCACTGGCAACTCTGAGGCACATGTTACTGAACACACTTGGAGAAAGGATACTGCGGAGGAAGGAAGAAAATGCCATGGGGGCTGGGGCAGTCTGAAGAGGCTTGCCTGTAGGAGAAGGGCTTTGAACTGGGGTGGTGCTCCAGGCAGGCAGCTTCAGAGGCTGAATGTGAGGCACCACTGTGGCAGAGGAGGGGTTAGGGTTGGACAGAACGTCCTGTGCAGGCTTCGTGGTGGGTTCTATGGAAGTCTGAGCCTGGGACACTGGTGAACCTCCCCCCACCCGACTATCACCTCCACTCCTGGGACCCTTCTGAGCTGAGAACAAACCCAAGTGATTGGAGGGCGTGCACCTGGGGGAGGGGGCAGTGCCTACCTAGCAGGGTCATGTTGGGGGTCAGGTCGGGGGGCTGTGAAATTGTCCTAAGGCCCTTATGCACCCCAGGCTTCCACCACAGCCTCTAGAAGTCTCCTTGCCTCCAACTCGAGAGGTGGATGGGGAGCTGAGAGGGAGGAGGACCTTGGAGCATGGGCAAGGTTCTCAAGGTCAGGAGGGCACTCCTGCTCTTCAAAGGGACTGAAACCCTCTGAAGCCCATGTCACAGGGGGGCTGTGCCATTTTCGCTTGCACACTTCCCTCCGGAGAAGTGAGTGTAGACATCCAGGCTGCATGGTTGGAGAGCTCTGATGTGCCAAGTGTCTCCTCGTGTTATCCTGGTCTCTGACCCGTGCCCTCCAGGACCAGAGAAATAAGTGCAATCCCTCTTCTACACAAAAGCCTGCAGGGAGCTTGAAGGCAGCACCCCCGGAAAAACTGGCTGCAGCCTTCTGCTGTTTATGAGGACTAGCACATCTGATCCTCACAGCTCTTCCATGGGAGACTTATTATTACTATTGTTGTTGTTGTTTCTTTGTTTTGTTTTGTTTCGTTTTGCCATGCTACTCGGCATGTGGGATCTTAGTTCCCCAACCAGAGATCGAACCCATGCCCCCTGCAGTGGACACGTGGAGTCTTAACCACTAGACCCCCAGGGAAGTCCCAGTTGTTGTTGTTTCTGTATTACAGAAGTGAAAATAGGCTCAGAGAGGTCCCACAAAATTTTGATGTACATACTTCTCAACCTTGTCTTCCCCTGTCACATTCCCTTGAAACTTGTCTTCTTCAAGCTAAGGGAAGTCCAACCTTAATTCTTCTTACTGCCATGAGGGTGTCCTTTGCTTTTCCTCAGTGTGCCAGGATGGAAGACCCAGGATGGGAGATCCTGCCTTCTGGGCAGGGAGGGGCAGAAACTGAAATAGAAACCTTTTCTTGGGAGAGTGAGGAGAAGGTGGGCCCCATCAGACTACAGGAGCAGCCAGATGCCTGGTGGGGTGAGCTGGGACTCATTGCTCATTCTGGGAGAAGTTTGGGATTGGGGGGCCTTTCCTGGCATAGGAGGGGTTGGGGAGCTCCCAGGGAGAGGTCACTCTGTATCAGTGGAGTCACTGGGTACAGGCCCACAGAGGCAGGAGCAGGAAGCTGGTCTTGATAAGGCACTTGGAATGGTATGGCTGGAAGATGCTTTTGTGGTACAGATGGGGAAAAGTGAGGCCCAGAGAGGGGCAGAGGCTTTCCCAGAGACACAGAGCAGGGCAGGAGCCCAGGTCTGGACACCACTCCACTGCCACTTGGCTCTCATATCAAGGAGCCTGGGCTGTGCAGTGGGAGAGGGTACCTCTTCAACTAGGTCCTTGACGACTCCTGCCGAGCTTCAGAGATGGCCTTATTTGAGCACTTATCATACTCAGGACACAGTGTCAGGGAACAGTGCCTGTCCTGTGTAGGTAGGCAGTGCTGTGGTATTACAGCATGCCATCAGAGAGGGCAGGAGTAACCCAAGGACACACAGCTAATACATGGTAAAGCCTGGACCTTGTTCTCCAAGGTCTGGGTCTTCTCAGCCCCAACAGAGCCTCCTGGAAGAACACAGTCTCTCTAGCCCAGACTGAGAGTCACAGGAAGGGGGTACAGGATGTTTGTGGGATCTGGGCTATCTCTGGCTTCTCCCAACCCTTCCACCTGCCTCCCATCCCACATGCCAGCCTGTCAGCTTGTATTGAGGCAGACACCCAGGGGCTCTGTTGATAAGCTGGGAACTTCTGAAGTTTCTTCAAAATGGATCATCTAAATTTCCCATGGTGTAAGATTCCATGCTTTTCACTCTTCAGCAAGCAAACTCCTGCCTATCTTATAAAACCCAGCTCAGAGGCACAGCAAATGACCATGTACAAAGCCACAGAGGGAGTCACATCACATTCCAAAGAATCTTACAGTCCATAGTCTCTGACCACAATGAAATACAATTAGAAGTCAACAAGAGATATAAACCTCCCATAGGTTGAGAAACTAGAAAACACACTTCTAGATCATCCATGGGTTAAAGAGGAAATGACAATGAAATTATGAAACATTTAGAACTGAATGATAAGGAAAGCACAAGCAGTTTCTACTTCCTTTGTGAAGTCAAAGTCCCTGGGCCCACGTGCTGAGTCCGCTGCCCCTCCAGATGCACTCCAACCTCCGCCTCCAAGCTCCAGGTCCCAGGAGGCTGACCTCTGTGGGCTGCATCAACTGGTTCCCTTGCCCTTGGCTTCTGGTAGGATTTGGCCAATGGGGAACTCTTGCCAGAAATCAGAGGGAGGGAAGTGGGGCCCCTTATACCCCCAGTCCTTTGCAGTATGATTGCTGTGGGCTGGGTATGTCCCTCGAGCTCGGGCCACAGCTCTGGTCAGTAATGCCATCCTCATGGCTCCCACTTTTACCCCTCCCTCCAGCTCAGGATAGACAGCAAAGGGCTACTAGTCCTTTGGTGATATGCTATCCCTGTGGTTTCCTTACACCCTGACTATACTTCTAAACACTGCTTTCTTTAAACTCTCCTCAAAGCACCCACTTTGGGTATTCCATGTGTTTCACGCCGATAACTCCACACTTACCAAGTGCTCGCTGTCAGTCCATAACCGTGTTCTCACAACTGGATGACTAAGCTCTGACCTTGTGTTATCTCTGTGTGTTGACCCCCCAGCTGACCTGTCAGCACCTGAGGTCAGCAACTGGGTCAGCTCCGTCACCTGATCCCCTGCTCTCAGTGCACAGCCATGCTCAATAAAGCGTATTAATTACAAAATCAAATAAATGAAGGACTAGGTTTGAATTCCTTCTGCATACACTAGAGCATGCAAATGTTGGCCTATAGAGGACCTGGGGCTGAGTTAAGACTCAGACACCAAAAAAAAAAAGAGAGCTTTAGACTGGGATAAAAATAGGTATTCAACAAAAGAAAGAATCTTCAGTTCTAGGAGCTAAGATTTTTAAGGATCCAGTGTGTTCTCATGCCATCCAGCAAGCAGAAGATCCAGACACAAGGGGAGCCCAGTGGGGCTTCTGTGCCATGTAAATGCCCATCTCCTGCCTCGAGCTCTCCCTTATCCCTGCCTGCTCACCTCTCATACCCCTCCAAGGTGACTTCTGTAGCCCATCTGTCTGCCTTGGCTCTCCCACCCTAGAAGGCCTCGAACCTTCCCTGCCACCCTAGGGCAGAGCCAGCCAACTGGTACCTGGGCCTGGGGCGCACCCTGTGCATTTTGCACTGCTGCAGAATATTTGTCTGCCCTCAGGGGAAGAACCCAAGTAGAAAAGTAGCAAAAGCAAATCAGGTCTTGAAGTCTTTGGATTTGGCTGGAAGAAAGGAAGGAAAGAAGATACCCTAAAGTGGGAACTGCTGGAACAAAAATGTGGTGGGGGGAAACGGGGTGACTTCCGCCCAGGAGTGAGGAGAATCTGCCCAGCCTAAGCCAAGACCCTAGCCCTGGTGGGGGAGGTGAAAGTCTGTGATTTGAGCACTCTTGAGGGCCAGTCCTTTCAGTGCTGGGGTAAGGGACTCAGCTCCTTGTACCCAAGGCATTCATTCATTAAGTGCCTGCTATGTGCCAGGCACTATGCCAGGAGCTGAGGGTATGGGAGTGCATAGTGATCTCCAGCTCAGGGACACGCGAGACACAGAAGATTCTAGGAGGGCAAGGAAACCACCATTATCCAGCTCCAGACAGAAGCTGGGCTTGTCCCCATTTTACAGTCGAAGAAGTTGAGGCTGCCTCATTGGCCCTCCTGAGAGGGCCAGCTCTTAGTCCTTTGCCCCTGGGAAGCTGGGGGAGCGATACAGACTCTCCGGAAAGGCGGGGGTATTGGGGTTGGGGGGGGTCCCCTCTCCCCGCCCCTTCCCCGCCCCCTGGCCGCAGCGTGGCCGGGCAGGGAGGGCCGGGGCGGAGTTGGCGTCGCCTTGGGGCGGGAGGGCGACGCGGGCTCGGCAGGCAGACGGGCGAGAGGACCGAAGCGGCCGGCGACGAGCAAAAGGAGGGGACCGCCTGCTGGGGATGTGACCTCGCGGCCAGAGTGGACTCGCGCTAGCCCACCCGGCGGACCCCGTGAGTGAGTGCCCCTCGCGCCCCGCCGCGCACACGGCCCAGCCTCATTTCCACTTTCATTTCTCCGGCCGTCCCGGCGTGGCACCGTCCCGAGGCGACCTGTGCCCGAGCCGGCTGGCCACAGCCCTCGATCCGTGTCCGAAGTTCTGAGCTGGAAAGTCGGGGCTGGGGTTGAGGCGAGTCGGTTGAGGAGGGCGTGTCTTCGGAGGCGGAAATTTCAGGCCTGCTCCTCTGGGTCCTACGACCCGTCTGTCCTGGCGGCTGGGCTGGGGAGGCAGGGGCGTCAGGGGTCCAGCGAGAGGCCGAGGAGTGGTCGTAGGTGGCCAAGCGCCGCGGGGAAGAGCTGGGAGTCCTCGCCTCTACTTTTCTCTTGGATCTCTGCCCTCAGCCCTCCCGCCTGCCCCCACCCCCAACACACCAACACACACCACACACACACACACACACACACACACACCACACACACACACCACACACACACCAACACACACACACCACACACCAACACACAACACACACTCACACACCAACACACGCACACACGCACACACACCAACACACACACACCACACATACACCCCACACACACACCACACACACACCAACACACACAACACACACACCAACACACACAACACACACACACACACACACCCGCACTACTCTAGGCTGGATTCTGGTTTCAGACTGGGGCCAAGATCCTGGGTCAGGCCTGGGGGAGTGGCAGGTGTGGCTGAGCATCAGAAGCAGGCAGGGCCCCTCTGTAGTCTTCATTTGGGAAACCCAGATGCTCACCCAGGGAGCGAGCCATCACTAGCCACTTTAGGAGTGAAAGGACATCCAGGGTTAGGAAACGGGGGCGAAGAGGGGGAATGGCCATGGTTCGGAAGTTCAGGGAGGGGACAGAGATTCTGTGAGAGTTAGAAACTCAGTAAAGGGATGGGAGTGGGAAGTGAAGACAGACAAGTGGCACGGATACAAGGGCATCTATCCATCCCCCCACCCCCAAGCTTTCATTTTCCTGGGGAAAGACCCGGGTCTTGAAATTCTGCAGCAGGAAGGTGGGACTCTAGCTCACTGGTTAGGACACCAAAGTTGCCGTGAGGTGTGGGGAAGGCTCGGTGTGCTGGGGGAACAGGAATTAGGTTGGTCTAGTTGATGGGAAGATGCTTCCCCTTTCCCTCCACTCCCCTCCTTTCCCCTTATCTCCACCAGACCAGCGACCAGGCAGTGCAGGAAAATGGCCCTTTACTAGTTGTCATGCCCCACCTTATCCCAGTGTCCAGTTCTGCCATTGGAGATCCCCTGCCTATAACTTGCTGTGTGAATGCAGTCTCCTCAAGTCCCCTTACTGGGCCTCAGTTTCCCCATCCATACAAGAAGTGGGTTGGGCCAGTTGATTTCTCAGGGCTATTTCAATCCTATGATTCTTGATTTTGAGCTTTCCTTAAAGCCTGAGCATCCGCTATGTGCCAGGCCCTGACTGAGGCTGGGGGGTGGGGCTGGTGGGGGACCAAATGGCCAAAGAGTAATCTCCACCTAAGGACAAAGAGATCTGGGTTCAGTAGAGGGGCTGTGGGAGGAGGTAGCATTCAACCTGACAGTGTGAGTCAAGCCAAGGGACCAGTGTAAGAAAACACACAGAAGCAGGAGTTGGGGGCATGTTCAGGGATCAGGAAGAAGCCCAGGGTAGTTTCTGTAGGGAAGTGAGGCAGAAAAGCTAGGGTGAGGTGTTGAATGCCAGGGTGAGGGTCTGTTAGTAGCTGTCACTGAGGGGGGCTGTGCAAAGGTGGAGAGCCCAGGGACCCAACCTAATTGCAGTGTGAATGATTTTGGAAGCTCCTGCCCCAAGCAGAGTTTAGAATGCAGGCTGCAATTCAAGCATGGAAATCTCCTCTTGGATCAGGAAGTCCCACACTGGGAACTTCTTTGGGTGAGAAGTTGAGGGGTAGGGGATGGATGACCTGCCACATCTTTGAGGCTTTTTCAAGAGGACAAGATCCTGCTGGGAGACCTGCCCGTACTCTCCAAACTCCTCTCATTTTACTTGACTTCCCCTTCATGGCCTGTGTGTTGTGTGTTTTAGACTTCTCCACTAGCTTGACTTGTCTGACATGATGACCCACATGTACCTTTGGTTACACCCAATTGTCACCTTGTTCCCACCCTCCCTTCCCCAAACCTGTCCCAGTATTTCTAGAGATGTGAGAAAGGAAAATACTCCAGTGTCAGCTCTGAGGTCAAGGCCAGGCTTTGTGGCTGTATTCAAGCCTCAGTCTAGGGTTAGAGTCCAGGACTCAAATTGACCAGGGTCAGGGCCAGGTCATAGTTCAGCCTGCAGCCAAAAAGCTCAGTGTTTAGCCTACACTTAGCCTTAGTGCTCAGTCTGGGGTCAGGATCAGTGCTCATGTGGCTAAATTCCAGTGGGTACTTGGCTCTGCATTTCCCAAGAGCTCACACACTCACAGGGGAGATGAGGTGACTACTTTGGAAGTCCCAGGAACTTGGCCTGTGACTGACAGAGGAAGTTGCATGGCCCAATCCATGCCTGCTGTAGGGGTCACCCAGCAGTGGTGGATGAGACTAGAACCCAGGTCTCCAGCCTCAAAGCCTGGGGCTCTTATCACCGTCCCCAAAGTCTGTTCGGAGACTGAGATCCTTCAATTCTAAGATCCTTCAATTCAATTCTAAGGCAAAGCAAATCCTTCTGAATTCTGGATGGGCCCAGCCGGGTGATTTGACTGCATTTTCCTACCTTCCAGTGCCGGGCACATAGTATGTGCTGTAGGAATGTCTACTGAATGTCAGGTGCAGTGGGAGGGGCCGCCGGCTGTTCTGGTTTGTGTTTCAGGCTGGAGGAGGCTAGCTTGGGAGGAAGGATCTCCAGCCCGTGCTGGAGGAAGTGGTGCCCTTCTAGACCTGCCACCTCCCCCTCCCTCCAGTGCCTGCAGCCACACTCAGAGGCCACCCAGCTGGCCATACGAGAGCTCTTTCCTTTCAGGGTAATAAAAGGAAAGTACATTTTTGGTAGAAAAGTCCCTTGTGCTCCCTGGGAATCCCCGGTGGCCGGATGGACTGTGGGATATCTCAGAGGAAGCCGAGGGCGGGGGCTCTCCCCCTAGCCCCAGGACAATGCAGGCCAGCTCTCCCACGCTTTACCAACTAGCCCATGGGATCCCCAGAGGTCATCTTGTCCAGGCCTCTGCCTCCTGCAGGGGCCTCTGCCTGCAGGAAGCCTCTGCCAGCTCTCTAATGGTTCATAGCAAGTCTGAGGAGCACCTGTCTGGAGCCCAGGCCCAGCCCTCTCTGAGACACAATGAAAGTGGAGAGGAAACTAAACAAGATGGGAGGGCTGTGGACGCTTGGCAGGGGGAGCTAGGGTATCTGGAAATAGGGCAGGATGCTGGACTGTGGGGATGAGGAGAATTTAGATTCCAGGCAGAGAATTCCAGGCCAAAAGCTGAGAGGTGGGAGGGAAATGATGTGTTGGGAAGTCAAGCCCATTTGGTAAGGACCTGACTACCATGCTCCCCCATGCCCTTGGCCCTGGCAGGGCATCCGCAGGGCCTGCCCCTGGACCCCTGGCCCTTGGCCTGTCCTGGCCATGGCACTGTGCCTGAAGCAGGTGTTCGCCAAAGACAAGACGTTCAGGCCGCGGAAGCGCTTCGAGCCGGGCACACAGCGCTTTGAGCTGTATAAGAAGGCGCAGGCGTCACTCAAGTCGGGTCTGGACCTGCGCAGTGTGGTGAGGCTGCCACCGGGCGAGAACATCGACGACTGGATCGCCGTGCATGTGGTGGACTTCTTCAACCGCATCAACCTCATCTACGGTACCATGGCCGAGCGCTGCAGCGAGACCAGCTGCCCGGTCATGGCCGGCGGGCCCCGCTACGAGTACCGCTGGCAGGACGAGCGCCAGTACCGGCGGCCGGCCAAGCTCTCGGCGCCTCGCTACATGGCATTGCTCATGGACTGGATTGAGGGCCTCATCAACGACGAGGATGTCTTTCCCACGCGCGTGGGTGAGTGCCGCCTGGCAGGCAGGTCAGGCCTGGCTAGGGAGGAAGGGAGCCAGCGGGGCCCATCGCGCAAATGAGGCATTTAGCTTGATACAGCCATGTTGTAGAAGAGGAAACGGAGGCTCAGGGAGATCGTGTCTGCTCAAGATTGAGCATCTTGAGCTAGGGCTGCCTGGCTCCCAGTTTGGGGCCTCTTTTTGTCTGAAGCTTGAGTGTCCCTCCAGGGAACACCCTGTCAAGACCACTGTGATTCTCAAAACCTTCCAGAACAAGTGCCTCAAGGTGCTCCTAGCAGGTCGCCCACCCTGCTTGGGCTGATCTGACTTGCTGCCTCCTGGGAGTCCCCTCTGACTCCTGGCCCCAGGAAAGGGAAAGGGGTGGGGCCCCATGGGGGCCAGACGGTATGTCCTCCTCAGTGGGCTCTGAAGGCAGAATTTTCCCTGTCAAGCCCAATCCATGGCGCCTTTTCTTTTCTCAGCTGGGCAGCCTGGGCAGGTGAGGGTGGGGAGAGGAGATGAATGATGTCATCCTGGCCCGGCTTCCCCACCCAAGGGCAGCAAGACACGGTATTGGCTCAGGAGCTGAGCAGGCATGACCCTGTGTTCATCACAGTAGCCGCGCCCCACCTGGCCTCCTGTTCATCTGTGTTAAGGCTATGGGAATCAGAGATGGGCGGGGCAGGGTGGTCAGGCCCGGAGGGGAGAAGTCTGAATGCTGAGGGCCTTGAGTCACAAATCAGTGGCCACGCCCCTCCCCAGTCAGTGGCCTTCCATTTCCTGCACTACCATGTCCAACATGGGTATCTTCATTTCACATGAGAGGAAGTAGGCCGAGAGAGGGAGAGTGCACCGAATCAGGAGGGACTCAGAACCAGCTCAGGTCTCTTGAGGCCCAGGGCCCCACATCTAGATGGACAGGACAAGTCTGAGGGACCTGGGCTGGGCCTGGAACGGCTCACAGGGAGACAGGGCTCAGCCCCACCTGAGAGCAGTGAGGAAGGGGAAGGGCCTCATGGAGTGGGGTGAGTCAGTGTGGGCCTGCGTCTGACCTCTTGTTCCCTTCTAGTCTTCACCCCCAGGCCTGTGAGATCCCAGGTGCCTGTGCCTTAATCCTGGGATGGCTCTGCCACAGCAGAGAAGAGAGAGTAGCCACCAAGATCTCCACCATGAGCATGGGGGACTGTACAGAAATTGTGCCTTTTTCACAGGTCCTGGACCTTGTCTCTGGCAGGGTCTGTGGCATTTATCCGAGGGGTGCTGCAGTGCAGTGCAAAGAGGGCTTGAATCCTGCCTCCAGTCTGTACTAATTAATAGTTGTGTGGCCTCGGGCAAGTGGTTCCACATTTATGCACCTCTGTTTTATCATATCTAGAATGGCTGCCATACCCATTATCATACCAGGCTAAAGGTGCAAAGGACCCAGCACAGGGCCTGGCTCACAGATGGAAGGTTCTTGTGAGTCTTATTGACTATTTGAAGGACTGAGAGATATATGAACTTGTTCATGAAGATTTAGTAATTCTCAGGATTAGCGTCTGGGGCCTGCCGTGTGAATGTTGCGAAGGGGAAGGAGTCGGTAGGGCTGGAGAGGCAAGTCAGGATCAGATCATGAAAGGCCTTGAGCAGGCGCCATGCTGGGAAGTTAGGACTCAATCCTGAAGGCCCCTATTCTTAAAAATGGACCCCAGATATTGATGAACTCTCCTTGGAATTGCATCCAAGGGTGTTGTGTGCGAGCACCTATGGAGGCACATGTTTCTGGGGAGAGTTTTGGCATAACTTCTATTATAGTCTAAGAAGGGTTGGTCAGTGACCCAACAAAGTAGCAGAGTCCTGTTCAGGGTGATGGGAAAATCAGAAGATGATTTGTATTTCAGCAGAGGAGAGGCACAGTGTTTCATTAAAAAGGGAAGTATGGGAGAAAGCAAACCTTGATCTCTGTTTCCCACAGGGAAGTGTGCTAGGGAAGAGGCCATCTTGGGCAGAGGCTGCCTGTGTCGGGGAGGGCGGGGTTGGGCAGAGTTTCATCATCAGATTGCTGACGCCCCATATCTGCCCATCCTGCCCCTTAGGAGTTCCCTTCCCCAAGAACTTCCAGCAGGTCTGCACCAAGATCCTGACCCGCCTCTTCCGTGTCTTTGTGCATGTCTACATCCACCACTTCGACAGCATTCTCAGCATGGGGGCTGAGGCGCACGTCAACACCTGTTACAAGCACTTCTATTACTTCATCCGTGAGTTCAGCCTGGTGGACCAGCGGGAGCTGGAGCCACTGGTGAGGCCAAGCCCCTACTGCCCTCCCCCACCGGGGCTAGCCTCTGAGTTTTCAGATCCGAAGGCTACCTGCTTTAAGAAAATCCAATATCCAAGTGGATATGTTAGGGGACCGCAATTCATTTAACAATGGATTTTGTACTTTAATAGCGACTTCATTCAAGTATCAGTTTACAAACACAGATCTGCAGCCTGGAGTTGGGAGGCGGTGGTGGCGGGAAGGGGCCAGGCTCAGGCAGAAGAGTAGCCGGGCCCTGTGGTTTGGAAACGGGCTGCCTGGCAGGTTGAGCTCTGACTGACCCCTCCCCACCTTGTGTCTCTGCAGAGGGAGATGACAGAGCGGATCTGTCACTGAGCCCAGACCTGGACCTTGTTGCCCATCAGATGGACCATCTGAACACAGAGTGGCCAGGGAGGGGACCCTCAGAAGTCTGGTAGCAGAGGGACCTGAAGGCCCTGGGGCCCCTCCACACACCCAAAGCCCCTGGACTTCTGGTTCTCAGGAGTCTGCCCACATGTCCCCCTGACTGTTTGTGAGTGGAGTAGGGAAGAGCTTAAAGGTGGGCAGACAGGTAAAAAGGAGCAGCTAAACCCTTAGCATGAAGTCTAGTCTGCTCTGACACTTGACCCTTCCACGGTGGTTGCCAAGCCTGTTTGGGGAACGTGGATGTGGCTGAAGTGACGGCAAGAAAGATGCAAGAGCATGAGCAGCCTGTGAGTGAGTGGACACGGATGACATGTGTATATCGGTGTGTACGTGTATGATTTTGACTGTGGGGTGTGTCTGTGAGAGCTACGTGCCTTAGACTGTTCCTGGCACATAGTAGGCCCTCCATAAATGTTAGGTAAATTGATGGATGGATGGAAGGGAAGGAAGGAAGGAAGTAGGGATTAGGGCCATCGGACCATGACCACTTAGGAATGATGACGAGTCAGTCTCCCCATTTGGTGTGTCTGACTATGTGTGTAAGTGCACGAACTGTGGTGGTAGATGTAGCTCCATGTTTGAATCTTCCAGGCTACCATCTTCCATCAGCATGAGTTCTGGGGAGCTACTGATGGGGGGAGGTAGGAAGGGGGGCCCTGCCCTGACTAAAATCCTGGCCCACCATAAGTTCTGATTTGCTCAGCTAGAGATGCCCAGGAGCTGTCATTTCCCTCATCCCTCTGCCTCCAGAAGGCCTGATTATAGATAGCCTCATGGGCGTCAGGGGTGATTCTTCATGTCCACAAAGATCCCCAGTCCTTAAATCAGGAATCATACACTCCAATCTAGCTTCCTGAATCTCCAGATGTGGTTGTGAGGATCTGAAGCCCAGCACAAGATAATCCTCCAACCCACAAAGCTAGTGAGCTTGAATTGGGAAGCTCCGGAGCCTTATCTCCCGCCTGGGACATTGAGGACCACATAGCTGTGAATGGACTCTTCCAGGCTTAGAGAGCCCCCATCCTGCAAGTACCTGCCTCCTTCCCAACCATCCCTGAAATATTCCAGCTGGTTGGATCTCAGAGCATAGCTGTCCACAGAGAAACTGGCCATGCCCAGCCCTGCGCCCAGACCCACAGGTGGGGAAACTGAGGCAGGGACAAGGCCCTCCTCTCCTGGAGACTCCAGGCTGGGGGGCCAGGATGGAGAGCCAGAAGGAATCTGAGGATCATCCAGTCTCACTCAGAATCATCCACGTACATGGGAGGAAACTGAAGCCAGAGGAGAGGCGGGAGAAGCTGTCCAAGGTCTCCCAGCAAAGCTTTTGTGGAGCTGGAGTGGAAACCAGGGGTTCTGACTCCCACCCCTGGCCTGTGGATTGCTACACAGGGAGATGAGATGCACTCCAAAGGAGGGTTTGACAGCTCCTCTCCAGGATACAACTGTTCCTGCTTTGAGCAAGGATTTCTAGCCTGATGCCAGAGTACCCCACCACCCCTGTGGTCTGCTGGGGTTGTCTGCTGAGCCAAAACTCCAAAATCATGCCCCTCTCCATGGCCCCGCAGCTGCCAGATCTCTGGGGAAGCAGATGGGGCTCCTGGGTCCAGCCAGCTGGACCTGGGACAGCTGCCTCCAGAGAAGTTCCCGAGGGAAGCACTGGCCCAGCAGCTTTGCCAGAAGCTCTGGTGTGAGGGGGGCGGTGGGGGGTGGTGTCAAAGGTTCTGCCAAGGAGGACTGTGGGTTGGAAGATGGAGTGTAGGCTATGGCCAGTACTGATCATGCGGCAGGGGGCGGGGGATGTATTTTTTTGTGAAACAGAGGGAAATTTTATTGTTGTTATTTTTGGTAAAATAAAGGAGGCAAACTAAAGGCCCTGGTGGGAAGCTGTGGTCTGGGTGCCACATGGCTCCTGGGAAGGCTGTGGAAGGAACTGGGCCAGAATGGGGCAGGGAGGGCTTTTTGTCCTGAGATCCTGGGCCATGTGGAGGGCTGGCTGATGTGGTCACGTCTGGCCCAGCTCTCCAGGGTGGGGTCACCAAGGTTTTCCCAGGGCTCTGAGAATCCTAGACCCAGAATTCCTGGGCTAGGCTAGGAACCTCAGAGTGCGGAGGGCTTCGGGGAACTCAGTCTCTTGGGAAAGTCTTTCCTTGTTTCAGCTCAGGTCACCTGGCACTGGCTACTCTCACTCCACCCCCTTAATCTGGGTGGTTTATTGGAGCTAATGGGTTAAGGTACAGGGCAGAAATACAGCCCTAACTGTAATCACAGCAGAGGAAACACTTCTCCAAAGAAGGCTGTCTGTCGGGTGCTGGCTAGAGCTCCAAGTGGTGGCAAGACCTGGGGCTGACTCCTGAGCTTCTTCCCCAGGAGACACCTGACACTCTTAGCTCAGGTCTTGCCATCAGTCCACTGCCCCTTACCCTCAACTGCCCAGCCAAGAGTTGAAAACCAGCTTGGTTCTTAAGAGTCAGCAGAGGCCCACCTAGAGCTCTTCCTTCTACCCGAGGAGACAGCCTGGCTTTGTGCAGTGCCTCTCCTGGGAGACAGAGACCTGGGTTCCAGTCCCAGCCCAGCCCCCAAGGTACTCTGGCATGTACTTCATGATCAGGTGTGGGAGTGAGGGACTTAGATCTCTAAGCTCCTTCATTACAGTCTGTGGATCATTCACAATAATAACTAATACTGTGTGTTAGGTACAGCTCTAGATGCTTGACATATAATAGCTTGTTGAATCGTTTGTCTTTGGCTAGTTGCCTAGCTCCCTTCCTGGTGCCCGGTATCCCTCCTTTCATTGCTGTAGGATCTGTAAGGCCCTGCACTCTGCAGCCCCTTCTTCTGGCTTACCAGAGGAGGCCCCAGTCCAGCATTCTAAAAGGTGGCTCTGCTTGCATACCTCCTATGGCAGGTCACGCACTACTTCCTCAATTACTGGACAGCTTAGACTCTTAGAAACTTCAGGCTCTGGGATCACAGTTGTTCTGGAATACACCATATGAGCGTAGACTTATCTCAGAACTGTGTGGCCAAGGCCTGCACCTTACATGAGAATGTCTGAATACATCAGGAAGCCCTCACAAAACTACTTTGAGAAATTCAGAGAGGGATGCTTGGAGAAGACTAGACAGAGAAAGGAGAAGATAAAAGAGAGAGCTGAGGCCTCAGCTACACAGAGAAAAGAGCCCCCCATAGGGCAAAACTTGGCAGGAGAGGATCCTTGGAGAGGCAATGTATTGAAGGTAGAGGGATAGTTTGGCTTGCTTCCTCATTCCCTGCTCCAAATATTTTTATGGATCTTGAGCCAACAGGAAAACAAAGCCGTCTGCAGCCTAGTTGCCCAGCCATTCTCCCCACCTTGGAGCAGAGCATTCACCTGCTGAGTAAAAGATGCCCTACCACCCTTAGTCCCCAGGAACACTGTAGCCTCTTGGAAGTTTCCTGCTGCCACTCCCACTGCCCCACCATCAGGAGCTGTGTGGAGTGTGTGGTGAAGGGAGCCACAGGCATGGCTGGAGCTCCATCTGATTTGGGGAGCCCTTCTTTAAGCCATTCCTCCTCTGAGCCCCCCAGAGCCCTCATCTCTGCTGTTAACTGAACTTGGTTGCCATGCAGGGAACACAGCAATTTTGAGAACCTGGGCTGGAACACAGACCTGAGTGACTGAGGATCATCTAGCTATTGAGACATTCAGGGAACAGAGATGGGAACAGGCTAGTGCAGCCTCTGAGTATTTGAGGCTTGGATGGGCCTGGAAGGCAATGGTGGGAGAGGTCGACTTACACAGGGGCTTTCAGGTTGAACTGAGAGATTCTGGAAGTGACTTACTTAATACAGAAGCTTGGGAGAACCCGCCCTGCCTCCAGCCGTCACCCAGACTGGGAAATCTAGCAAAGCCTTGAATGTTCCCTATTGTTCCAGACCTCCAGACCTCCTTCCATCATACAGATGAGAAGACTGAGCCCAGAAGGGGAAAGGGAACGAACATTTGTCGGGTGGATGATGAGAAGGAAGTCCAAGAGGCTCTTTCACGAGCATTGCTCGCCAGACCCTCACAGCAATCCTGACACAGGCAGGGAGGGATGTTTACTTCCATTTCACGACGGAGGAAACACACTCAGGGCCTGCCTTAACCTCAAGTCAGCACTCTCACTCCCTCATCACACTTGCAGCCTGGGGGAGGGTCGGGGGTTGGTTGAAATATTAATTTATTTGCAGGTAGTTTTCTGCAAGAAATGAACTTTTTACGTTTTTTATTTTAAACCACCATTACCTAGTGGGGGTAATACTTTACTCAAGGAGAAACTCTCATGGTGAAATTACAGGCACGCAAACCTTTTAAGAAATTTTACAGAATTCGTTCTCGTCTTTAAAAAGATTGGCAGCATTTCCCCATAGGTAAAAGGGATTTTAAAAATTCCTTCCCGGCATGCAGAAGCGCTCGGTAAATATAATTATACCTGCTGCTGCCGTGCCTCCTCCCTCTTTGCGCTTCCCGGGTTTCCCGACCTCCACTCAGGAAAGGGACGGCCAGAAGGAGCTAAGCCCCGCCCCCCTATCCCAGCAACCTCCCCGCCCTTCACCCGTCACACCCGCGCAGTTTGCTTAGCCCCCCCCACTCGCTGGGCGTGGCCATCAGGGCGCAGGCGCAGCTCCTCCCTACACGCCGTCGGGCCCACCCCTCGGAGCTAGTATATCTTCTTCCGTGTTCTTGGCTGAGCGAGCAGGTGGTTGGTGTGCGCGACAGGCCTTACCGGGAGTCAGCTGAGGTAAAGCCCAGACAGCGAGGTTTCCCTGCCAGTGAAATGGTGCGGGGAGGGAGGTGGGTTTGTGAATGAGTCCTGTGCCTGGGACGGAGCAGTCGGGGCTTTCAGAACGGCCCGAGGTCACGACCAGATTCTGCTGCGGGGGGCGGGGACGGCCGAAGGGGACGCTTCTTTAGGGCTCTTCTTTGGCAGGGCTCCGTCTGGGACGAGCTCTGGGTGCAGCGTGTGTTTCCGGTCCGGGCTCAGCCTGTGCCTAGGGTCGGGGCTTGGGTTGTGACAGGTGTCTGAGGTCGGAGCTCATCCTGGGGCCAGCTTGAGACTCAGTCCCTATCAGGCTATATGGCTGGGCTCAGGGCTCAGACAGTCCAACGTCATGAATAGTTTTTTATGTGAGGAATTTATCATATCTGTGTACTCCATTATTTTAAAGTTAGATGTTTTCATTTAAAAGCTCCTGACATAGGTGGGTCGCTGTACAGTGAGGAGAGAGAATAGTGTCAGGTACCATCTCTCTCCATAGGGAGTTTCCAGGCTACCTGTCAGATGGTCAGTAGCAGATCAGAGGCCATCGCTGGTGACAGGATTGAAGTGTTGGAAGTGCTTGAGTTTGGGTCAGGCAGTCGTGGGTTCAGATCTCACCTCTGCCGCTTCCTAGCTGTGTGTTCTCAAGAAAGTCATTTCCCCTCTCATAGCTTTAGTTTCTCCTGTATTAAAAGACTTAGGAGGGTCATTGTGAAGGTTGAATGGGATTACATGAGTCACCTTGTATGGCACCTGTCATGAATTGGGTGCTGAATATTTGGCACATGAAATGGGTGTGATATCTAGGAATTAGGTCATTTTGGACTGGGGTACTTTAGAGAGGCCTTTGAGGGAAGATTTAAGGTGACTTAGGTCTTGAAGCCTCAGTGGGATTTATAGGTGGAACTGACCTTGCAGGTTGGGTCAGTGCTTACTGACCAGTGCCCATGTGCCCAGCACTGTGCTGGGCATTTCATATATATTGTTTCACTAGATCCTCAGCCTCTGACCAAGTGCTTTCGGCCCCACTGTACTTAGCTTCAGCCCCTGTAAAGAAGGCTTGGCTGGAAGTGATATAAAGAGGAGATCCAGGGTTGGTTTTTTATGTGGAGCTGGGCCAGGTGGAGACTTTGGTGCTCCCTCCCCAACTTCTCCCGCATCAGCTCTTCCTGTTCTGTGATCCATAGGGTTAATTGGGTTTTTTACTTTGTCTGGAAGTCCTGTTATGCTAGCAGATTTTGACGGTTAACGGGCCTGGCAAGGGAACACCTCTTAAACTCAGATTACATGAAGCTGAACCTGGGCAGTGAGAAGCTCTGTGAACAGGAGCTGTTGGACTCCAACACATACTTATGAAGCTTCCCATAGTAATCTAGTAATTTGGTTCCTTTTGCATCCTTTTCATGGGTGCCCATGTGATCTTCCTGAGACAGTGTTCTCATTATGTTATATCTCTGCTCAGAAACCTTGGTGGGCCTCATTGCCTGCCATATAGACTTTGGACTCTTCAGCCTCGTGGATGAGTCCCTCCATAATCTGTTCCCAAATCTCTCTCCTGCCCTGTTTCCCTTTGTTCTCCCAAACCTGCACCCTGTGGCCCAGGCAAAATAAACTAGTTTTTGTTTTTGTTTTTTTTCTCTAGTACTCCCTGCATGTTCCTTTGCCTATATTCCGTCTTCCTGAGGTTCCCACCTCCCCATCTTTCAAGGCCTGTGTCTCATGTAGCTTGTCATTGAAGCTTCTCTGGTCCCCCCTACTGGATTTGTTGCCCCCTTCCCATCTTCCATAGCAGAGGCTACACCTCAAATATAGCTCTTATTACAGTCTGCTTTGGGATGTGTCACCCCATATGCACTCTGACTACATTGGTGGAAAGGGATCATGTCTGTTTCATACCTCCTCTGCCTAGCACATAGTAGGCCTCTGCAGTGTGTTCAGTCGAATGAGTCAGTGACATTTTTTATTTACTCGCTTTGGTCTTTGTTTTATGAGCTTTCATGTTCAGAGTGGGCCTTTGTGTTCTTCCTTCTCTTTGTGCCTAAGGGGGGCCCTAGTTTAGATTGATGGTGCCCTAATTACAGGCATGAAAGGTAAGAAAGTGCAGGAATTCTGCACAAGGCAGGATTCTTCATTGCTGCTATTGTTTTCAGGCTCTTGTCTTGCCTTTGCTGTGAGTTTTCTTGGCAGAGAGGTGGTGCTCTGTTCAGGAACCTGCACTGAATGTGTTATAGTTCACGCAGGGGAAGGTGCACAGGTGGTTTACTAATCAATTGTCCTGGCCTTGCCTTGGTCTTGGCCCCTCTCCTCTGGGAACCAGCAGCTACAATTTTTCCTTGCCAACAGCTTCAGCATCTGGAACAGAAGGCTCTTTGTTGATCATAGAAAAATATACCTCGTTGAAGGTAGAAGGAGCTTGGGAACCGTCTGGTTCTACTTCAGTTTTACAGATGGGGAGAGGCCCAGAGAGGGGAAAGGACTTGATCAAGATTGGACAAGACATCAGTCAGTGGTGGAGATAGTACTAGAAGTGAAAAGTCCTGACTCTGTTTTTTCCAGTCTACTACATTATAATAAAATTCTAACATTTATTGAGTATTTACTATGGGGCAGATCCTGTTTTAAGCGCTTTTTATGTAACATCTCAAAACTCTATATTTTACAGACTTAGAAACTGAGACAGAAATCATTCAGATCTATTTTCGGGTTCCCCGACTCTGCTTTTTAATATGGTTTTAATGACTGTCGTCTCCTAACCAGTGGGGTGGAACAGTTTAGGAATATTAGTACACTTTAAAAATTGCATGTTGATCAAGTCAGGCAGTGAGAGCAGAATTTTAGAGTAAACTCAGTCCAGGATCTTTCTGTAAAGATGCCCAGTCAGTGGTGGCAAGATTCAGTTTAATAAGCGCATATTGAGCTCTTGCTATGTACAAGACCCAGGTATTGAGAAATATACACAGAGGAGAACAACGCATTTCCCGCCCTCCTATAAGTAGTTCTCTTTTTTTTCCAGTGCATGTTCATTTTTTTTATTAGTTATCTATTTTATACTTACTAGAGTATATATGTCAATCCCAATCTCCCAATTCATCCCACCACCACCACCCCCAGTAATTCTCTTCTTAGAGCCTTCTCCCTCCAGTGTTGTTGGCAAGATAGGTAAGTACATAAATAACTGAAATCAGACTGACTATAGCAAATGTAGTAAAGAATGTAAACAAAGTGGGAGTTTGGGAAAAGGAGAAATCAATCCCAACACGACCGAAGAGGGTCTAGAAAGGATTCCTGAAGGTGGAAAATTTATGTTGGACCTTAGAGGAGGTTCATTCGTGTGAGAAAGAACAGCTTGAGCAGGGGTCTAGAGGTGGCGTGTGTGTGTGTGTGTGTGTGTGTGTGTGTGTGTGTGTGTGTGTTGGGGAAGAGGAATGGAGTTGGTGAGGAAGGGAAATAGCTGAAATGATTGATTGTGGCCAAAATGTAGAAAGGGGTGTGGGAAGAAGAACGCTAACATTTATCCAGTCTACTCTGCTTTGTGGCCAAGAGTATATTAGATGCACTATAATTTATTTAATCCTCAGAATCCTGTAACAAGGAGATATTTAGCCCCAATTTAAAGATGAGGAAACTGGACCTCAGAAAGATTAAAGTGATTTGCCCAAGGTCATGTAGCTAGTAAGTGACAGAGCTTGGTCCAAACCTATGAGTGTTGGGTTCAAAGATCCATGTTCTTTTCATTATGCTACAAGGCTTAAATGCCATGACTGGGGCTCTGTTTATTCTGGCTGCAGAATGGAGGCTAGTCTGGGGCAAAGGAAGTCTGAGAATGGGGACATCAACAAGGAAGCTGTTGAAATAGTTCAGTCCAGGCTTAAACTGTGAGCCACTGACTTAGTATGGTAGCTGCCTGGTCTAGGTCTGCTTGATTGGTTTACTATGTGAGCATTTTGGCAGCTCCTGTGGTACCATTAATCAGTTCATTGCCATCTCAACTCCTAGAACCTTATAATCAGTCTACAGAGGCTGCTGGTGCCTTGGTATTTCAGGCACAGGTTCTAATGTGAGTTTAACAGTTCATTACAACAGTGCCTGGGGAGGGAGCCCATTTGGCACATACTGTTCCTTCATTTTCTCACCCTCAAATTCAACAAGAATCTATAATGGAGGAAAGAGGACTCCACTTGCAGTCAAGAGGCTGGCATTCAAATCCTGGTTGTGCTCATTAGCATCTGTGAATCCTTACATCTTAGCGTCTTTCTCTGGAATATGGGGGGTATTTTTGGTTTACGTCTGAGATCTCTTCTCTTGCTGATGTCATATGTTGCTTTGTTCTTCCTGGCTTGGGGCAGTATAAGGAAGTAGCTGAGAATATGAACTTGGATTCAGAGGGGCTAAGGTTTAAATTCCAGCCTGTCACCCTTCTTACAGGGAGACAGTAGTTAGTAGACTCTACGTTGAACTGCCTGGGTTTGAGTCCTGGCTCTGACACTAGCTAGCTGTGTGACTTGGGCAAGTTATATAACCTTCCTGGGTCTCAGTTTCTTCACCTGTAAAATGGGGCTACATATATAACCTACCTTATGGGGTTGTTATGAGGATTGAGATAGCTTATGTTAAACACTTAGCACAGTGCCTGGCACATAGTAGGTGCTCAGTGGATGTTAGCTTTAATAGTAATACTATTAAAAATTATTATTAATATCCAGTTAGGTATCGTTTTTATAGAAAATATATTTTTTAGGGCCATCTTCCCTACTGTCTTACTCTGACATTGTTGCCTTCTCTTTCTTTCCATTGTCTCTTCAGGAAAATTTGAAATACAGCCATACCCCATTTTATTGCACTTCACAATTATCGCGTCTTTTACCAATTGAAGGTTTGTGGCAACCCTGCATTGTCAGATGATGGTTAACATTTTTTAGCAATATTTTTAAATTAAGGTATGTACATTGTTTTTTTAGACATAATGCTATTGCGTACTTAATCGACTACTGTATAGGGTAGATATAACTCTTATATGTACCAAGAAACCGAAAAATTTGTGTGACTTGCTTTTTTGCTATAATTGTTTTATTACAGTGGTCTGGAACTGAACCTGCAGTATCTCTGAGGTATGCCTATACTAGGTTGTTCCATCACAGGACTGCAAAACATGACATGACAGAAAGTGCCTATAGAAAAAAGGGTCAATTAAAAGTCAGTGGCGGGGCTTCCCTGGTGGCGCAGTGGTTGAGAGTCCGCCTGCCGATGCAGGGGACATGGGTTCATGCCCCGGTCTGGGAGGATCCCGCATGCCGCGTAGCGGCTGGGCCCGTGAGCCATGGCCGCTGAGCCTGCGCGTCCGGAGCCTGTGCTCCGCAACGGGAGAGGCCACAGCGGTGAGAGGCCCGCATACCGCAAAAAAATAATAATAATAATAAATAAATAAAAAGGGAAAAAGTCAGTGGCTTATTAGAAAATCTTACCCAACTTGTGTTTTCACCCACCTGGTCTCCACAGCAAACAGGAACAGAGCAGCATATTCATTTCCTTTTGCACAGCCTTCAACAAAAGTGCTCAGCGGGAATTCCCTGGCGGTCCAGTGGTTAGGACTCTGTGTTCTCACTGCCGAGAGCCCAGGTTCAATCCCTGGTCCGGGAACTAAGATCCCACAAGCCACACAGTGCGGCCAAAAAAAAAAAGTTTTCAGCAAAACCCCTCCAATTCACTCGTCAAAAAGTACAATAACAGTATCTTTGGAAAAGTGGTGCCTAATTTGGTTCTTCTTTCTCTTTAGCTTCAGCCCCTCTGGCCTTAAGTTAAGCTATTTCTTCTGTTCCATTTTCCATGAATATGGAAAAGTTCCCTCTGATTATAAAGGGAGGATGAAATCAAGATTTTCTCATGAGGACCTTTTGTAGACTTAAAGCCAGAATCGAGTTGGGCCTCATCTTCTCTTCAGCAGGCTAAACAGCCTTGCTTTCTTTTACTTCACTCTTAAAACCTATTTTCCGTCGCTTGGATCACATTGGTCATGCTCCTTTTCTTTTTCTTAGGTCTTTCTACTTCCTGGCAGTGACCCAGACTGTGCTTAGCTGCTAATAAGAGTCCAACTAAAACAGTTTAAGGGAGGAATAATTTCAGGTGTTTTCATTCATTCATTAACATTTATTGGATGTTTTCCCCATGTCAGGCACTGTGCTAGGTGTAGGGGACCCAGAGATGAATCAGACACAGTCTCTGCCCTGTTGCTAGCTCACAGTCTAGGGGGAGATGTGCAGTAAAATGTTACAGGTGCTATGATTGAGTTATGCACAAGTGTGGGAAGCTGGAAATTGTTTAGGGTAGTTAGGTAGATACTGTCTGTTTTGCCTGGCCTATAGGTGAGGACTTCTATAGAGGAGTAGTAAGATATAATGCAGGAGGGGTGGGTTAGGGCAAGACTGTGGAGGCCCTGAGTGACAGCACAGGAGCTTGGTGATTCCAGAGGCAGTAGACCCCCATTAGACGTGTTGGAGCAAGGAAGTACCAGGCTCAAATCTGGCTTTTTGTACCAAGGACAGAGATACCACAAGCTTATCTGTCCTATCTGCCCACTGCTGATGGTTTATGGGGGAACCCTTGTTTGTATACTTGGTGGGTTTTTTTGCTCTAAAACTTCTATAGAGAGACTAGTTCTTGACCTCTGAAAAAAGTTCATTCTCTGTACAGCAGGAAATTCATGAATAATTGAGAGAGAGTTGGGTGCCTGGCCTATTTAAGACCCAGTGGCAGACCAGTCTGTGAGGTTTGGTCTGGCTGCATTCACCCTTTCCCAGCCCTATACGAGAAAGAGGTGCAGGAATGAGGAGAGGGTTCCAGGGCTCATATGGGTATTTGGTAAGGAATGCTAAGGAGATTCAGGTAGTGTGAGAGTCAGAAGTTCTTTCTGAGGAGGAAAGGAGGCCCAGTGGAATTTGGAATGGTGTCAGAAGGAATCGGGGCAAACCAGGCACTTAGAATCCTGGGTCATGTGTCTGAAAACCTCCAAATTCTATCCCTGCCTTTGTACTTTGCTCTCAGTTCATTCTCTCCTGCTGCCAAGTTGTGGTTTACAGAGTGTCTGGATTGCTTTCCAGGGTCACAGGTGATCTGGGGAAGCCATATCCCAAGCTAGAGTAATAATTACTATTTATCGAGTGCCTATTATAAACCAGGCACTATGCCATGAACTTGATACACATTAGCTCGTTTAATTCTCACAAAATCCCTGTCATGTGGGTGTTACTGCCCCCATTTTATAGATGATGACAGTGAAGTACGGAGAGGTTAAATATTATGTCCAAGGCTACCACATTAGTATATGGTAAGGCCAGACTCTGAATCTAGGCCTCAAAAGCCCATGCATTTTCTACCTCCCCTGCCCTAGAGTGGCTCCAAACAGCAAAATAACAAAGTCCACAGAGGAATTGTGAAGGTTGTTTTTACTGTAGGCCTACTAGAGGTGTGTGTGTGTGTAGCGGAGTGGAGTTGGTGAGGAAAGGAAATAAGCTGGGTTGGCGCACTATGGCCTACAGGCCATATCTGGCTCACTGCCTGTTTTTGTCTGGACTGCAAGCCATTTGCATTTTTAAATGGCTGGGAAAAATTCAAGAGAAATTAATATTTTGTGACACAAAAATCATATGAAATTAAAATTTCAGCATCCATAAATAAAGTTTTATTGAAATATAGCCACAATCACTCATTTTCGTATCATCTCTGGCTGCTTTTGCTCTGCAAAGGCAAAATTGAGTAATTGTGACAGAGACCATGTGACACACAAAGTACAAGGTATTGACCGTCTGGCCCTTAACAGAAAACAAATTGCCGACCTTTACTATAGGCAACAAGAAGGGACCAAGGAGTTTAAACCTGTGGCAAAACTGAAGGCAAAGGGTTAAAGTCAAGGTGTTCAAGTTTGTCCCTGGAAGCATTGTGGCCATAGGGAGAGGGAACGCAACCTGAGCTTCTTTGGGCCCTGGAAATAGTTTCGTTGGGCCACAGAGATTTGTTTGGGAATAAAAGGCACAATATGAAGGATAATTCTACGTGCTGACATTCTCTTTTGAACAGTAAAGAAATATTTTGTGGATGAAGTAATTCATTCAGATATTTACTGGAGCCCTTTTTTGTGCCAGATACTACATTAGGTGCTGGAAATACAAAGATGAAAAAGACATGTCCTTGCCTTTGAGGAGGTTGTGGCCTCATGGGAGAGCTACATGTGCATGAGTATAGCCTACTCTAAGCATTACAGTAGTATTTAGATGTGGTTTCAATTAAATGCAGAATGAAGTAGAAAAAAGAGGGACTATTCCTGTAATTTGTGGGACTACTTTCAGTAATTTATGATAGGCCTGGAAGGATGAATAGGTGTTGTTTGCAAGGAACTATATACCAGGCTGAGGGAGAGCCTGCCAATGGGTATTTGTAGAGTTTATGAGGTTGGAGGAGAAAGCAACATTAGAAATGATTTAAAGGTTCTGTGGCTGGGTGACTGGCAGAATGATATAATCTGATAGAGAAGAAGAGGAAGGAGGAAGGAGGTGGTAGATGGGGGTTGGGGATAAGTACAGTTTGGGACATGTGATTTGAGGTAATGGTGAAACACATCTGGCTTCCAGGGCCTAGAATTCGGATTTAAACTACATTTTTAGAGCTTTTCCATTGGGAAAAGGGGAAGTACATATTCATTGAGTAGAGAAATTGACAAATCAACTTTGACACATGGTAACTAGAGCCATGAGATTAAAAATAGCAGTGGACATACAGAAAATGAAGTCATCAGATGGAAAACTAGCAATAGTTATGCATTTGGCGTAAAACCTTATTCTTGTTCATGCCACCTGCTGCTCTCAGCATCTACTTTACCTTTCTGACTCTGGTGCCTCCTGCCTGTGAGTCTTGGACCTAACCACTAGGAGGTGAAACCAGAGCTCATTCATCTCTAAAAAAGTGGACAACAGAAAAGTGGCAGCTTTTACCTTCCATGTGAGTCTCCTCAGTGTACAGAGGTGCCCATATCTGTCATTCAGGTCCAGTTATATCTTTTTGGTTCTGGAATCTCACAATGGAAGCATAATCCGAAAACTTTTACCCAGACCCTTGTTAAATCTTCACATGCTTTGTGTCAGCATTTTACATACTCCAATTTTAAAGACTGGGGAAATCTGTGATTGCCTTGTGATTACTTACTTACTGGTGTAACACATAGATTTGGGGAACACAAGTTGATCTTTATCTTCTCTGGTCATTTTTTTTAAGTCAGCATTTTTACATCCTTTCTGTTTCTGCTTTCTGAAGATTTTCATGCCAGGTATAATGAAGCAGAGGCCAGTGGAAAACTGAAGAATGTCTGCTATGTACAGAGGCCATTGAAACACTTCCTGCAACTGGAAGACAGCAGCCCCCTGACAGGAGCATTATTGCATTTGGAATTTCAAGTTTACAGAGGGTCTGCTTCGCAAAGTTGGGCAGACCTATAGGTAAGATTGGATGCACATTTTATTTAACCTTTTAGATTGCATCAGGTTGAAATTGCAGATTCCCCCACTATCTGAAAGTTGAGTGTTCCCACGAAACCTTTCTTAAGCAGAAATGGTGTAAAGCAATTATCTTAGGACACATGTTGCTAACGGATGCACAGAATAAACGGAGGTCAAGCATAGATGCTCACAGACACAGTTCCAAGCTCTGTCAGCTTGATGCTGAGTGTAGTTCCTGGGGAGGGAGCTTGGCAGTGCCACTCTCACTGCTCCTGGTGCATGGTTCCTCTATAATGTTCACTGGAAGACAAATGCTGAACCCTATTTTCACTTTTCACCCTTTCTCGTAAATATGAAAATCCTCTTAGTATGTCTTGGAAACAGGTACTTACTAATGTAGGTCTTTCGTAAAAGCAAAGTGGTGTGAAGTGAACTTTCCAAAAGTTGGGAGACCTGTATCTGATATTTCCAGAGGAAGGGGTGAGTCAGAGACTCCAGTGTTCAGTTGGGCAGCTAGGATTAGCTGGGCTTTCTGGCATGCCTAAGACAGTTACTCAGTAGGGTGGAGCACATTTCTACCAGAATAAACTGGCAGAGAGGGTCATAAGGAAAACTATGCAGTAAGGAAAACATATTTATTCCCTTTTAATTATAAAGGTAAAATGACTGTATCATAACAAAACAAAATCAAGTACAACCGAAGTATCAAAAGTAAAATTCTGTATCCACTCAATTTCATTCTCCCAAAGTTAACTATTGTTAATAATGGCTTGAGATGTATCTTTCCAGGTTTTAAAAATTTGTGACATATCTGAGGACATTTTGAAGTGTTCTGTATGACACAGTATCCTGAGGTCTCATCATGCCTGGTGGGTTATAAACAATGCCTCATTTGTAGATTGTTTCAGATGAGGGCTAGGTGAGAATGGCTTTAGCCTGTTCTGAGAGTTTTCAGACTTTGCTGCTATGTCACCCTCCTTCAACTGAAGCTTTCCCGGGGCACAGTCTTCCCCTGCTCCCCATCCCCAGCCAGCTTCCCTTCCTGAATTCTCCCCTTCTTTGATGGTACTACTGCTCTTACAGTTACCTGATTTTGGTTAATAAGCATATATCGAGGTCCCCCTGTGTGCCTGGTTCCATACAGGGCAGTGGGGATAGAGAGAAATTAGACTCCGTGCCTTCCCTTCAAGGAGGATAGTGGTCTTGGACTCCTCCACCATCTCCAGTCATTGGGCAGGACCAGGACCAGCTTTGCCTCTCTGGCTTCATTACCTCTCCCCATCACACCCCTCACCTCTTCCTCTTCCTTTCTATCCCCACCTCAGCCACACACCTTCCCTGCCTTCCTCCGGGTTGTTGCCACAGCCTTGCTCTGCCCTCTCATCCCCCTCCAGCCTCCAGTTTGTTCTGCCACCACAGCTGGTTTGATGGCCCTAAAGCATAGCTCCAGTGGGGCCCAGTCCCTCCCCATTGCCTAGAATAGTGGTTCACAAGTGTGCTCTACAGACCCTGGGGATCCTTGAAAACCTTTCAGGTATCTGCAAGGTCAAAACTACTTTTATAATAGTGCCAAGATGCTATTTGTCGTTGCAAAGCAACAGTGGGCAAAACTGCTGATGCCTTAGCGCGAATCAAGGCAGTGGCGCTGAGCTGCGCTAGCAGTCATTGTATTCTTATTGCTGTGCACTCGCAGTTTTTAAAAGATGCCGTTTCACTTAAGTATGTCCTTGATGAAGCAGTAAACGTTACTAATTTTATTGAATCTCAGCCCTTGAGTACACATCTTTTTAATGTTCTGCGTGACACAGTGGAAATGCTCGAAAGCACTCCTGCTGCATACCAAAGCACAGCGCTTGTCTCAAGGAAAAGCACTTGTGAGGTTGTGAACTGCAAGCTGAACTACCTACTATTTTCATTTTTCCTTGAAAGAATGACTGACTGATGGTTAGTGAGGCTAGAAAGTAGACAGGCACTGGATGTTGGAGGGCCTTGTAGGCCGTATTAATAAGCTTGGATGAGCTGACTTCAGCCTTTTTCAGCTTTTTATACAGTCCTGCTTACACAAATCCAGTCCTTTACTCCTACTTGCTATTTCTTTCTTTCTTTTTTAAAAAAATTAAGGTATAATTGACATAACATTATATTAGTTTCAAGTGTACAACATAATGATTTGATGTTTGTGAAATAATCACCACAATGTCTCATTAGCATCTATCACCATACATAGTTACAGAATTTTTGTGTGTGATGAGAACTTTTAAGATCTACTCTCCTAGCAACTTTCAAATATGCAGTACAGTATTATTAACTGTAGTTGCCATGCTGTACATTCATCCCATGACTTATTTATTTTATGACTGGAATTTTGTACCTTTTGACCCCTTTTACCCCCAATCTCACCTGCCCTCCACCTGCCACCTCCAGGAATCACCAATCTGTTCTCTGTGTCTATAAGCTTGTTTTTTGGTTTTGTTTTTAAGATTTCACATATAAGTGAAATCCTGTGGATCATATAGTATTTGTCTTTCTCTGTCTGACTTATTTCACTTAGCCTGATACCCTCAAGGACCATACATATTGTTGCAGACTGCAAGATGTCATTCTTTTTTATGGCTGAATACTATTCCATTGTATGTATATGTGTATGTGTGTGTGTATCTCCCACTCTTTATCTGCTCATTCATCAGTGGACACTTAGGTTGTTTACTTATGGGGAGCAGATATCTTTTCAGTTTAGTGCTTTCATTTTCTTCAGAAAAATACCCGGACGCGGAATTGCTACGTCATATGGTAGTTCTGTTTTCCTCCTTGCTGTTTCTTAAGTACACACTCCCTTTACCCCCTGCACCATTCCTGTTCTCATTCCTTCCACCAGGTGATGCAGTGACAGCTCTGAAGGCTGCATATGATCCCAGAATCAGAACCGAGGAAGAAGGGGGGCCTGAAGCTAGACCTTTTGCCCCTGGGAATCTTACCATCCCAGCCCTGTTTGAGGCCTGTTGTGAATCACCATCTCTCTGGCACCTTAGTGGGCCTCAAGCTGCTTTCACTGTAGTTGAGTGAGAGACTGCAATCTGCGTAATGCTGCCCAGCCCCACTACACACTGGACTCTGTGGCAAACCTGTGAAATACCTTAGCCCCTTGGAACCACATTAACAGACCGTCCTTTGGTCAGGACAAGCTGATTTCACAGGGGGACTCCTTTCATCTACCGTGTGTTAAATTTGACTAGCTTCCATCTGAGTGTACCCTTGACCTTGTCCCCTACGTGGTAGTGATACCATCAGAAACCAAATCAACCAACTAATAGGTCAGACAAAAGAAGAATACAGTAGCCTTGTCCTGATACCAGAACTGCCGTGGAATAATGTGGTTGGACTGGCTTGTAGCTCATCCTACAAAACAGGCCAAAACACAAAATACAAAGCTATCTCAGAGCAAGGAGAGGAAACTTCTGATAAATTAGATTTTAGAGTAATATAATAGTGATAATATGGTCGTAATGCCCTTGTGTTTAAGCTGGAGCAGTGCCACCCAACCTTTTGGACATCGTAGCACACAGAGAAAATGATGTTGTTCAGCCTGGTGAGAGGATCAATATCTCACTCACAGCACATCAGTGGGGAGGCTCTGTGCTAAGGTTTCTAAATAAAAGCATTCTTGTTGGTGCCCAGCTAACTCTGACTGGCTGTCCCCTTCTGCCTTTCAGCATTAATGTTTAAGTATGCTGTAATAGTTAAAAGCTTGAATTCTGAGCCAGACTGTTTAGATTTAAATCTCAGCTCTGCCACTTACTAGCGATGTGATCGTGGCAACTTACTTAATCTTTTTGCACCCAGTTTCTTCATCTGTAAAATGTGGATAATAATTATACTTACCTCATAGAGTTGTGAAGGTTAAGTAAGTCAGTATATGTAAACTGTGGTATTTGTAAAATGCCTAGAACATTGCCTGGCATGGAATAAGTACCATGTAAGTGTGTGTACTACCACTACTATTACTACTGCTTCAGAGAAGTAAGTGTCCCGCGCTAGTCTCCTCATTCCTCCTCACTGTCTCCTCCTCTGCTCAGATTTCTTAATCTTGGCCTCTTCCTTAGGAGTGTCCATCCCCCTTCCTTTCATTTCCTCAGTTCCCTTTCGTTTTCTCAGTTCTCCATTTGTTTGGGGGCCCTCAGCCAGCTGATGACTGAGAAGGCAGATGAATTGATAATTACCCTCAGCAGCTTACTGTCACCACTATTCCTTCTCTAGAAAGCTCTAGCGACTGAGGGAACTAGCTGTCACACGTTGGGAAGTGAATCATAGATCTTGAAAAGAACCCTAGGGTGGTTGGGAGAGGAGCATGAGCTAAGTTTGTCAAGCTGAGTTAGCCAGCAGAGTCATGTTCTTGGGGAAGAATGATCGTCTTTGGTGTGACATACCAGATGTTAGAGCTGCTTAGTTCTCTCTAAGCTCTACCAAAAGGTGGAGAACAGATCTGGTGCCTTTCGGGGGCCATGTGGCTCATAAGACCTCATGGAGAAATGACACAGTTCTTTCAGAAGGGGGGCCTTGAGGTCGACTTGTGGGCTGTACGGTGGCTCAGTACTGGCATGTTAGGAATATCTGTGGCTCTGGTAGTCCCCCCGGGTGAGATCCCTCAGCCACTCCTCATCTGCTCTGTGGGTCCTCTGGGCCCTCTCCCCGTGAAGGAGCCAGGTTGGTGGTTGGATCTGTATCTTTAGCACCTACTACGCCTCCAATGAATACCTGTTTTACAAAGAAAGGAGAATATGCATCCCTACACTTACTTTAATGGAGAAAACAAGATAAACTTATGCCTAGGAATAGAAACACATAATAGTGATGATGGTGATGATACTATGGTGGTGAAGCTGCAAATGATCTGCCCCTGCTCACCCCTTCAGCTGACTTGTCATCACTCCCTACATACTCTATGCTCCAGCCAGCCTGAACAGTTTGCAGTGGCACTAGCCGGCCATGCTGCCTCTCCTTCAGGCCTTAGCTCATGCACCTCCTCTGTCTCTCTTCCCAGCCCCCACCCTGGCTGGTACCTGCTCATCCTTCAGGTGTCAGCTTAGCTGTCCCTTCTTCTAGTGACCAAACTGGTCACTAGTGACCTGTAGTGAGTTAGCCGCCTGTCTTTTGCTCCACAGCACCTGGTACCCCTGTCATAGCACTTGTCCCACTGAATTGAAATCGTTTTACATGTCAGTGGATTTAAATTCCATAAGGGCAGAGACTGTGTCTTCTCTTATATTCTCACTGTCTAGCACTGGACAATCAGTAGGTGCCAAATAAAAAACAGTATTTGTTGAATGAGTAAGTCAGCAGTGCTTTCACTTCTCCTTTCTTATTTGATCCTCACAAAAGCCTTGTGATCTAGGGAGGCCAGGCCTTACTCTGACCTTATTTTGTATATGAAGAAACTGATACTCAGAGAAACTAAGCAACTTGCCAAAGCTCACACAGTGTGAAGACCAGGATTTAAAAGGGTGTATCTCAGGTGGAGATGTTCAGTGCATTATTTGGGGGTTTTTTCACAAAGTTTTTCCTTTTAAAACATAGCATTTATAAAGATAAAAGTTAAAATGCCATTTGTTGTTTTTCCAAGATTATAAAAATTCAGGGCCCCAATATTCCTGAAATGTTTTTTCTTTACCTGCTGTTGAATTTCAATATAAAGAAATCTAGGTATAATTTGTAAAACTGTACAATCGGACTCTAAATTCCAGTGTGCACTGGAGAAATGTTACTGTGTATTTTGTTAAAAATGAAACTTGACTGAAACAATAATAGCACTTAAAAAAAGTAATAAACATCATTGTATACAATTTGGAGAATACTGAAGAATATAAAGAAGAAAATAAAAATCACCCTATCACACAGAGAAAACTACTATAGATAAGATGTGACCTGGACTTGAAAGGGCAGCATTGTGTTTGAATCCAAGTTAAACCACTAACTAGATGTTTGGTAGATAATTTAACCTCTGAGCCTCAGTTTCCTCACTTGAAATATGGTGAAATATTTACTTTGGAGATTAGTGTAAGAATTAGAGATAATGTATGTAAAATACCTGTGCTTGGCACATAATAGGCACTCTTTCAGATTGTAGTAGTTTAACAATTTTGTGTATTTCTGTTTAATCTTTCTACTCTGTTGTATGTGCATACAGACTTATGCATACATATATGTTTTTTTTGTTTTTTGGGGTTTTTTTTGCGGTACGTGGGCCTCTCACTGTTGTGGCCTCTCCCGTTGCGGAGCACAGGCTCCAGACGCGCAGGCTCAGCGGCCATGGCTCACGGGCCCAGCCGCTCCGCGGCATGTGGGATCTTCCCGGACCAGGGCACGAACCCGTGTCCCCTGCATCGGCAGGCGGACTCTCAACCACTGTGCCACCAGGGAAGCCCCATATATGTTTTTTTGAAGTGCATTTATATTAAGTAGCTCACTGGGTCCTCACAGCATTGCTGGAAAGGGCAGGTATTATTTTTAAACCTAACCTGTAGATGAGGAAACGGAGACTCTAAGAGGCAAAGTAACTTGGTCTTGGTGCTACGTCTGGTAATATCTGAACCGGACTTTCACTTAGGTCTCCTGATGCCAAGCCCACGAGCCTTCCCTGTCAGCAGTGTGCTTCCTCTCCAGCTCTACCTCCACGGATACACAAGTAGTGGACCGACCGCCAAGCCTGGCCCAAGAGGAAAGCAAGGGCTGGAGACAGTGAAGGGCTGGAGGCAGTGAAGTGCTGGGAGCCTCCATGCCAGCTGAGGTCTGTCTACAGACATGAAGGAAGTGCTCACTCCCTCCTCTGAAATAGCAGACACATCGCCCAATCCTATAGCAAAGACCAGGCTTCTTGCTACAAAGTTAAGGACGTTTTGAGTCATAGGGCTTTGTTGAGAGGGAGTTTATCAGGGAATTCATAGACTGGGTAAAGCCTTACTCTGTGCTGCCTGCAGGGCAAAGGTGCACCTACGTTTCTTTCAGTGTGTGCACTCGTCACCTAGAGGGCCTGGGTGACAGGCCTGCACCTAACCCCGAGGATGTGCGTCCTCTCATATCATTCTCATTTCAGTACACGTTTTCTGATGCCTGATACATGACTGACACCACACCACGACTTATAGGAGACGCAGAGATGAACAGGCAAGGATAGCCCTGGCCTTTAGGAACAGTAGAGAGAGCTCAAGGCCAAATAAAACCAGTGCTCTAGTATAGCTGCTAGCAGGGTGTTCGGGAACAGAGGATGGAGCACCGGATTCGAGCTCTGTGCAGCAACACCATCTGTTTGCATAGATTTCAAAAGTTTGTGCAAACCTTAACTTACTCTAAGGTGGGGAGACTTTTGAGCTGGGTTTTAATGGCTGAGAGGAGTTCTTAGGCCAAAGGAAGGAGGTAAGCCAGCTTGATTGTGGAGCCTCACACCCTGAGGAAGCCTTTCTCAAATGATTGCATGCATAATAAACTAAGGTCCCAATAGAGTGTATTGGACAGGCTCCAGGTGAAGAGCTTTCAGCCCTTTGGTAAGATTATGACACATCTCCATGCCGCTCCTCCGCTGTAAACAGGGAAGTTAAGCATGTTTTTTTCACTTCACTGTCTTCCTACATTTTTTTCTTCCTAGTTTCAAAAACAACTCTCCTTCAACAAGTTCTGTTTCCAAGGAAAAGTCTTAACCATTTGTCCCTTCTGGCGCACCCTCTTCCATTGAAATCCATGCAGAATAGACCAGGTACTCGATCTTTTTGTGTGTGAAGCCATAAAATCTAATACCATGTATGTGGCAGTGCTCAGAGGTATGCTTCTTCCACGAGAGGCTCCCTCAGCCCTGCTGTGGTGAAAACCAAGTATAAATTGCAGCTAACGGGGTTTTCTAGCTAGAGTCATAAGTATGTCTGCGTGTCCCCCATGAACTATAACACCGCCAGCTGTCTTGCTGCTCCTCTCCATTGCTGCCTTTGGGCTGTTTTGCTTGTACTTTGGCCCTCCTTCAGAGTGTGGGCAGGGGAAGGAGGAAGAGAAGTGAATCCCAAATCTGTCCCCTCTGCACTCAGCTCGCAGTGCTGGTGAGAAAATAGATGGGGTGGGGAGGGGTGCCACTGGACTGCACTCAAGGGCAGGGCAAGAGGGACAGTGGTCCCTCCTTCTCAGCTGCTGTCCCAATGGCCAGCACCCCTCTCCTGGGGTCCTGGAGATGAGTGACCCTTGCTTTATTTCTGTAGAATTTCTCACTGTGTTGGGCAGCTTTTTTCCTTTTGATTTCCCTTGGTGAGGGTGGATCTTTGGCTGCTGATGTTTGAGTTCGGTTCTTTGAATTCATAGCATGTCGCAGTCCCCAGGTATATCTTGTGCTTGAAGCTGTTGGCTAGAGTAATACTTGGAGATCCTCTGTGGATTCCTTTTCTCCACATGTTTATCTTCTCTAAAGTGTAAATGAAAGTCTACTGTCATCAGATCCTAAAAATGGGAGGAAGAATGCAGCTCAATTGAGCTGTCAGACACTTGGCTGCTTAACCAGGTTCTGGATTGTGGCATTGAAACGCGCCATTGTTCTGTGTGCTTTCTCCTAATGGTTGTGTGTACTCGCTTCTGAGAACAGTGTGCAGTAGACGTGGGTAGGCTCTAATCAATCTTCCTGAGCAGACTTGCCATTTTTCTGATCATGGTCAGCTGGAGTCCTCTGAGAAGAGAGTGGGCCTTTCCCCTCAATGGGCAAAGAGCCAGCTTCCATTTCAAAATCTCAGAAAAAAAAACCTAGCAACCCGGAGCCTGTGTTTATTGAAGGTTGGTCTAAAAGTCTCTCACATTGTATGCCCCATCAGTGCTCGACCGCCTCTATTTTAGAAGGATGTAAAGGTTTAATCACCCTGGTGGGGATTTAGACCCAGAGACTTCAGAGAAATCTTATTATTTCTAACTGCAGGCGAAGAGTATTAAGGCTCCACTCTGGATCAAGGGCATGGCATGTTCTATAAGTAATTTATCTTTAACATGGGAAGGCCCTTACTCCAGTGTCTTAGAAACAGGACTATGATTGGCTGCTGGTTCATTATTCCTCCTTTTCTCTTTCCCCCTCTCAGTCTTCATGCTTATTCTTTCTGTCCCCACCCTTTCCTGCCCAATCTGTCCAATGTCTGAATGTCTGCCTCACAAATCCTCCCTTTAAGTTGGGGAGCCAGGTGCTTGCCAGAGAGATAATAATGTTTTTGCAATAAATGACTGCATCCAGCAACCCGGTGTAGACCCGTCAACTGCAGGCTTCTGAATGGACCCTACCTGCCTCCTCTCAAATAAGGAGCTGAGGAGGGAGAGTATGCGCTGGCCTCCCAAGCACTCAAGTCTGTGCTCTCGGGCATGAAGGAATTTAGGGCCATCCTCAAACCCACCCCCCTGCCCTGTTGTACCGTCACAGAGGCAGCCTCCACTGAGGACCTTTTGAGTCCCTATGCACATCCACAGGGATGTTACTGAGCAGCATACGATTTCATTTGCATGGACCCCCCCCCGCCCCCGCAAACCCGCCTCCCTTCCTGCTTAAGCTCCCTGGGTCCTGCCTTTCTGGTGCTGAGGCTGAAGGAGGATGTCGCATGTGGGATTCTGCTTAAGGATTCGTTGTTCAGTTTGGGGGCAGATCTAAATCCATGTGCTAATGAGCTTGGTTACAGCAGGCTTCTGCTATCCTCTTTTAATCTAGCGTATCTGTCTGAGTTCCTTTCCACAGTTAATGATCTATAATGGTTTTGCTTTTAGTTTTGCCTCTTGGGTCAAAACAGATAAATAGCCCTCATAGATATTTTTAAAATGTGAGTGGAAAGCTCCTGGGTCCCCCCCTCCTTTTTTCCTTTTGGGTGAACTTATAGCCTGATCAGTCTAGTGATATTTCCCTTCTATCTCCTCTTTTCTCCCAGAGATGGGCAGCAGTGAACCTGTTCCCATTGCAGAAAGTGACAAGAGGAAGAAGAAGAAGCGGAAGGCCCGGGCCACTGACTCCTTGCCAGGAAAGTTTGAAGGTTTGTCACTCTCTTTGATCTCTTAGAGCTGGGTTGGTGGCTTCGCAGGCATGGGAGGAGTGTCCTGGTAGCCCAGGGGTAAAGGTCATAGGATGCATCATCTTAGAGCCAGCTTCATGGTTCTCCGTGTGATAGGCGTGAAAGGTAGGGGTGAGAGAGTTTACGGAAAGGGGTGATAGAGAGTGCAGGGATGGGAGAAGCTCTTGGATGGTGCACAAGCCTCCTCTGAATGGTCTGAGCATTTCATCACGGAGCAGAAAGGCCAGTGTGTCACAGTTGCACGTGGAGTGAGATCGCCTGGTATGCTTCAGCTGCTTTTCAGATGTGATCTTTCCCTCAGCTGGTCCTGGAGGAGCTGCCGAGAGGTAGAACAGCCATGTCAGAGGAAGAGGGAACGTCAAGGGCCATGGCTGCAAATGAAACTGAAATCTTCTAGGGAATTCCCTTACGGTCCAGTGGTTAGGACTCTGTGCTTTCACTGCCATCGCCAGGGTTCAGTCCCTGGTTGGGGAACTAAGATCCCGCAAACCACGTGGCGCGGCAGAAAGGAAAGAGAGAGGGAGGGAGGGAGGCAGGGAGGGAAGAAGGAAGGAGGAAAGAAAGAAAGAAGGAAAGAAACTTCAGTATTCTATAAGCAGAGAATTCAGCTTATAGAGATTGCAACTACTTGTGCTGGATGAGTTTGACTCTGTTTAATAGTGCATGTTGTGTTCAGGGGACACGATGTTGAGTTGTCAAACATTTTGAACAGTGTGTGTGAGGCACCAGGCTCAGTGCTGGTCCTTTTATCACTGGGCACCAGATGGGATGAAGTGACTCATTGGACACTCCTGCGAAGGACTGAAAGGATAAGTAGCTCCTCCTAGAAGTGACCGAGCCCCCATCATCTATTTTGTTTCTTTCATTGTGAAACTTGAAATAGCTTCTCTTTACGGTCCCTCTTTCCAACACTGCAGACATACTAGTGAACTGACTGTTTTGTAGAGTGGTCCTAAAAACAAGCCCTTTATGAGTCAGGAATATTGGACCTCCAGCCACCAACCTATCCTGACACACGCAAAGGCTAATACCCAAGTGTCCATTGTAAGAGAAGCACATCATTTAAAATACTTACAGCTGTGAGACCAAACCTTGATGGAACCAACAGGGTGCTTAGTGTAGGTTTTGTCTGTTTGTCTTTAACAGTAGATGTGTGTGTATGGCAGAGGGGGTTGGGGAATGAACAAAAGTCGCAAGGTTTTTTAGAATAGTTTCCAAATCAACAGGTCTTCCTCTTTCAATGAACACGAGAGTATTTCCTGTTATTCAGGGATGGCTTGTGCAGTTATGGGGTTTCTCATGACTAAGAGTGATAAAATCTAATTTCGTGGTTAAAAGTATTCTTCTCAGTAGTCTGTAGGTTTAAATGCTAGGCTGCCTCAAGAGGAAAAAGCTGAAGAATGGAGACCAAGAGAGGAGAGGCCTCGGCAGAGACCATGATAGAGCTATGGCTTCCTTTGGAAGGGGGTCAGAGAGCTTGTGCTCTTTGTGAGGAGCGGGCCTTGGGCAGGCCACCTAAATATACTTTCACCCCGGCCTATTGCTGTGTTAGAGCCGCTCTGACTCAGCACCCTAAAAACCTCAAGGCATCCGTTTGCATCTTACTTCTGTCTCCTGTTTCCTGCCGGTGACTTCTGAAAATGTCTCAAAAACCTCCGACTTAGGGCTTCCCTGGTGGCGCAGTGGTTGAGAGTCCACCTGCCGATGCAGGGGACACGGGTTCGTGCCCCGGTCCGGGAGGATCCCACATGCCGCGGAGCGGCTGGACCCGTGGGCCATGGCCGCTGGGCCTGCGCGTCCGGAGCCTGTGCTCCGCAACGGGAGGGGCCGTGGCGGTGCGAGGCCCACGTACCGCAAAAAAAAACCTCCGACTTCCATTGTGTGTGGTATAAAATAAAACAGTGCTTTATTCCCCTTTGTATCACCAGTTCCTAGCACAGAGCTGGGCACATAGCAGGTGCTCAACAAATAAGTAAATGAATGAATGATGTCCATTCAAATCACATTCCTTCCGTGAGGATCCCCCAGACTCCCTCAACAGATTTAACCTTTCCCTTCCCCCGCTTTTTTTTACTATGTCTCGTCCCTCTGTGATAATAGAGTGCTGACCACTGCCTGGTTTATTCTGGGGTCACTTGTGTATGTGTCTGTCTTCCCCACTGGATCGTGACTCTCAAAGGGCAGGGACTATACTTTATTCCTCGCTGTGTCCCCATCGATGTCGTCTGGCACATAGTAGGTACTCGGGAAGCGTGTGCCGAATTGAACCTCTTTCACTGACCTCATCTCTAAAATGAGGAACAAGATCCTTCAGCGATGTGGCCTGGTTGTTGTGAAGCCGAGTCCCAAGGCGGCTTGGGAGCACTAGACTCTCGTCATTGAGCACTGCAGAGTCCTCGTGCGCCTGCGCTGTCAGACTGGGGAAGCCAAGTGACACAGCTCTTCTTTCCTTCTATGCAAAGGGGTGACTCATCTTGTTATTCTTCTCACCCATTTCACCTCTAGATACGTACAAACTGACCTCTGAGCTGCTTGGAGAGGGAGCCTATGCCAAAGTTCAAGGTGCCGTGAGCCTGCAGAATGGCAAGGAGTATGCTGTCAAAGTGAGTGTCTCATCTGGATGCCAGGCTTTACTTTGCAGGTAGTCAGTCTTAGCTTGTCCTAAACCAGATAAATTTTATATTCTGCGATATAGTGGCTTAATAAGAATGGGAGCTCTGAAGCTGGATTCACTGGATTCACTGGTTTCTCTACTTACTTGCCATGTAACATTGGGCAAGTTACTTAACCTCTTTGTCCTTCAGTTTCCTCATCTGTATAGTGAGTGTAATAACAGAACCGATATAGTATATAGTATTGTCATGAGGATTAAATAAGTTAATATGTGTGAAGTGCTTAGAACAATGCCTCTAATGAATGAAGTTAGCTTCAGGGAGCAGACAGTCAGATTTGGAATTAGAGGGCCTATCTGAATCTCTGTTTTGACAAACTACTACTGTTTGACTTGGGGCAAGTCACTGAACCTCTTTCAGCCTCAGTTCCCGCATCTCTAGAATGAAGATAATAATACCTGCCCTTCCTGTCTCATGGAGTAGTTATGAAGATGAAAACAAAAATGAACTGGTAGAAGTAGAAACATTTTATAAATTACAAGATGCTATATAAGTGATGTACAGCAATGTGGTGATGAGGACCGAGCACTCAGCTTTGTGGCAGGAGAGGTGACTTCCAGCTGCATGACCGTGGAGTGGCTCACCGTATCCCTCTGTGCTTCCGTTTGCCGACTCTACATGGAAGAAGGGATGGATCTAGAGCAGTGGTTCTCAAAGTGTGGTCCCTGCACCAGCAGTACCAGCATGGCCTGGGAACTTGTTAGAGATACAAATTATCTGGCCCTATCCTAGACCTCCTGAATCAGAAACTAGGGGTAGGCCCCAGCAACATTAATTTTAACAAGCTGTCCGGGCGATTCTGGTATCCAGCAGAGTTTTCAAATCATCTGCCGGAGCCACCACGTCTAAGTGCTGCCTCATATGGGCAAACGCAGCCACACTGGCTCCTGAAAGAAATGTTTCCTCTTTTAACCAACTGGTCATAGTCCTAGTCCCAGCTGGATTTATAAAGGAGAACACTTCTGCTAAGCCATGTCCCTTTTTGCTGGAGTGTTGCTTCATATGGTAACAAAAGCATTATCTCGATTCCTTGTTGAAAACAGGTCAGTATAAATTACAAGTAATTTTTTTAAAAAAATATGCCTAAGTGTGGTAAAAAAACACAAATGTAAATTGATTTTCAAAGATGTGAATACATTTATGGATGACAGAACTATTTCTTCAAGGCTGCCTTTCCTTCATGCTCCATGGCATCTTTGGGCAAATACCAGACCTGGGCTTCGCAATTCTTTGGTTTCAGCAGTTCCGCCCATGTCTCATGTCTCTTCTGTTCTTTGAAAGCTCCCCAGACGTGGGCTACTTCTCCAGCCTGGCTCCACAGTACTTGGTTTTATTAGGACTTTCCCTACAGGCATCCAACTGATGAATCCTAGAGTCTCACGGTTGGAATGGAATTTCAAGGTAATCTGGTCCTCAGCCTCCCCTGTAACTCTTCACATAGTTTTCCGTGTTTGGCACCCACCACCCCCATCTCTGGTAGCAGGAGCTCATTACCTCCTCAGAAAAGTATGCCATTGCTGAATAGTTGCCTGCTAGAAAGTTCTTCCTGACTTTGATCTGCTTGGTGAACAAACGAGCTGAATAGCTTCTGTGCTCCAGCACCTCACCTCTCTGACAGCTCAGAAAATGGGTTCAGTGGTCTACTAACAGACATGTACTTATTTAGAAAATTACTTGATTGTGGATGTTTGTGCTGCTGCATATTGGAGAAGTGTGAAGTGTCCTTGACAGCAGTCTTGGAATGAAGGAACCAGATGTCTGCCCACTCCGCCCGTGGAACTATAAGGCAGAGCCAGCTCTGCAGAAGACTTGCCCACAGGCTCTACTAGCAACGGTTTGGGGCTCTGGATGGGTCTGTAGAGATGTGCACGGTCAGCCAGTCCCTGTGTAAACCACCTGCTCAGCTGTTGGCTCCCCCATTCCTTCAGTCAGTACTTGCCAAGCATCTCCACGTACAGGTGGGGAGGGGGAGCAGCCCACAGTATCGTAGGAGAGACAGAGCCTCTAGGTTCTGTGAGAAAAAGCTGTGTAGGATATAAGCAGGTATAGGATAGCAAGGGCTTTGGAGGCAGCTCTGGGCTTGAATTGCAGCCCTGCCACTTACCAGAGCTGTGGGCAAAATGTTTTACCTCTGCCTATCTTTCAGGATTGTAAGGATTAAGGATTAAGGATTAACTGAGATTATGTACCTAAATGACTTAATACGGTGCCTGCCAAAGGTAGATTCTCAGAAGAATTGCAGAGGTGGCATCTGAGCTGGGCCTTGGGGCTTTAGTTCCTCTTCACTGTATCCCTTATTCCCCTTGCTCTTCCTCCAGCACTAGAAGATCCTTTAGTAGAGCTTGTAAATTCTTATCCTTAAAGCAGACAGAGATGTTTTCAGGGTAGGAGTTTGGTAGAGCTGGTTCTTTGTCTTGCTGGTTGCCTCGGTCTCCCCTGGGTGGCTGGGGGTAGCAACCTCACAGGCTTCGATGGTGATGTACTTGGCCAGAGTCAAACAAGCCCAGGTGAGCTAGAAAGCCCTGGGGCCAGTCAGTTGCTTTGCTGACAGAGCCACAAGGCCTACTCCAGACTTGCGCTTGAAACTGGATTTGGGCTGAATTTGGCCTTGCACTGTCCCAGAGGGCACCCACTGAGAGGTGTTTTGACCAGGTGGGTGTATATGACAGATTTTATTTTTCACACAGATCATTGAAAAACATGCAGGACACAGTCGGAGTAGGGTATTTCGGGAGGTGGAGACGCTGTATCAGTGTCAAGGAAACAAGTGAGTATAGTGTTGGGTTACTTGCTGCTTCTCTGGGGGGATGCTTGGCTGCAGAAAAGGAAGTTATTCTTACCGTCTCCTGACCCCAGCAGTTAGCTCTCACTCTTTTCCCCAGAACTGTGTATAACTCCTTCCATCTTTCAGTGTTGAGAGAGAGAGAGAGAGAGAGAGAGAGAGAGAGAGGAGAAGCAGCAGCAGCAAAGAAGCTGTCTTCTATTTAGGCTGAAATACTGTACATATCAGGAATTTATGCAAGTTAGAAGAGCAAGCAATCTGAATCAGTGGCTGCTTGGGAGAAAACGGGGCTTTATTTCTTTCAAGCGCCTGTGGAAAGCAGGCTGACTGAGTGTTGCCTAGTAGAAATCTGTAGGGACCTGCTTTAGTTAATAGATGAGGATGATGAGAACTATTAAGACTATTTGCACTTTCTGTTCCTAGCGTATTTATATACGTGCAGCTACTACTAAGGGTCCTGAAACCTTGTTTAACACTCGTTGCTTGATAAGTGGGCCAAGGTGGTCTCTAGCCCCGTCTTAGTCTACTCACCACCCTCTCCAAATGAATGGCTCTCCCACTGTGGCTTTAAATCAGGGTGACCTCTAAGACACCGCTCCCCCCCTCTCTCTCCCTCCATGGCAGGGTCAGCAGGGAGCCAGTGGCCAGTATTGATGGTTTTGTCATTAAGCTTGGAGGAAGGGGGCTGCTGTTGATTTAACTCCAGGCACTGCCTCTACAATCTTCTTTCAAATTAGGCCATTTGGCCATCTTATTCGGACGCGCTTTTGCTAGTAAATGTCCGGTGTCTCCCAAAATGGTCAGCATTTTTTATGAGGAACAGATTTTTATTTTCAGCCCTGCAGCTTCTGAGTTCAGCATTACAGACTCCACTTGGTTTATTTCGTTCTTTAAAAGAAAAAAAGCCCCCAACACCTCCAATATCCAGGCCGGTGGCTTCCCTACTGAGTTACAAGACGACCTTGTTGGCAGAGCGCAGGAACGCTCAGGCAGGCAGAGAGTGCTCACCAGGGAAGGCCACAAGTGCTACAGTGGCCGGGAACGCAGCCGTTTCATTAAGTAGCGCTTAGCAGTTAGGGTCTAGCGGTGCCCACGTTAGGCCCCAAGTCTATTTGACAGATGTTTCCATTTTCTCCAGGCAATGTAAATACTGCCCCGTGATTTATGGGCAAGAGGGAGGGCAGGTAATTATTTGCTGCTTGCCTCCAGGACACACACCTACTATTCAGTGTTATTAGCCGCAATTGCTTCCAGTCGGCTGCAGATTTTATTCAGTTTAATGTGACTGGGACTTTTTTATAACTCTACCTAGTGGGTTTTAGGGTTGGGGTTTGACAGCACAGACTTGGTGAAAACACCAGAGACTAAACATTATGGAAAGATAAGGTGACCTGAATCTTGCTAACACCATTGGCTACTTCTCAAACATGGGGCTTTAATAAGCATTCTGATTTCAAGTTGATTTCTGCCCTGTTACAGGGCTTTGGTTTTTGTTTTGTTTTGTTTTTTCATTGTGTATTTGTAAGTGGGCTTCAATATATAATACTGTTTTCCCTATTTAAGGAACATTTTGGAGCTGATTGAGTTCTTTGAAGACGACACAAGGTTTTACTTGGTCTTTGAGAAATTGCAAGGAGGTACTTACTGTTGAGTATGTGTTTGGACTTCTGATTAAGACCCAGGGCGGTGATCATCCATCATGAATCCCAGAGACTTCTAAAATGAGTCAAGCTAATAAAAAGGATGAAGGACTTAAAACTGCCCTTGATTTGGGAGAAGGGAGGCCGGAGGGAAGGATGTAATTAGCATTTTGCAGAACTCAGAATGTCACCTGTGTGGACTTCTATAAATGCCTTCTCATTATAATAGGACTCATATATAGATACATTTAGTCATCAATTTATCAAGCCATTGTTTTGATACATTCACTAGTTAATGAAGTTAATTATGGGGTCGGAGCTCTTGCATTCATTGTGAAGTCTAAAAAGGCTCACCAGAAGGTGCCATCCTTCAGATGGACAGATGCCATTCTCGACCATCACCACTATCACCCACACACATGATCACCGGAATATATATTTAAGTTGCTTTTCTGACATAGAGAAGCCCTTTCTCTCCCCATCACTCACCCAGCCCTAGGAAGCATTTGCAAGGTGAAGGTTAGGGAGGATGTCTGGAGCCTAGAGGAGGGCTACACGGAGGGGTTTGGTGGTTAAGGGAGCTCCATCACTTACTAGCTGTGTGACCTTGAGCAAGTCACGTAATCTTTCCCAACGGTATTCTGTTGGGAATTTCCCAACAGTAAATAAGGATAATGACAGCACCTACCTCCTTGGGACACTGTGCAGATTAAATGAGATAATCCATGTGAAATGCTTAGCTCAGTGCCCCATAGGCACTAAGGGTTCAATAAATGTCAGCTGTAACAATTGGGTATGCTGGGGGCTGTCTTAGAAGTGTGTAGAGTATTACTCGCCACTCTCCCTTTTAACAAATTTGAAAACGAGAGACTCACTACAGTAGAGCAAGCCTGAGACCTAGCCAAGAGCCAGTTTTCTCAGAATGTTCCACAGCGTGTTGGGTTGCTTTGATAGTTTAATCTGGCAAGTGAAAGATCTTTCATCCCCTCCCCATGACAAAAACCAGAGATAATAAGTAAACATGTGCCATTTTTAGGATACAGAGATGACACCTTCTGCCCCAAAATGCTGGCTTCCAGTGGTGAGCACAGACCACATGGAGCCAAGCCATATGTTCGTGCCTGTGTCTACCCCGCCCCTCCCAACCACACCACCACCACGAATTACCTATCTGAGACGCTTGATGCAGCCGGGGTCATCAGTAACTATATCACTTAGAGCGCAGCTCTACTGAGGGCAGACTCAGCGGGTAAAGAGAGTATGTGGTTGGCTCAGGAAAACCCATTCCCCCCAGGAGTCAGACCGTAGGTCCTGCTGAGGAGAAGTCTGCACAGGCTCCGAGACCTGACTTACTGGGCTTGGGTCCTGAGGATGCCACCACTTCCTGGTGTGTGATCTTGAGCAAGTTGCTTAACCTTTCTTGGCTTCAGGTTCCCCATCTATAGCTATGTAGTGGGGATGACTCTATTTTGTACATTTTGTACAATTGCAGTGAGGATAAGATAATCTATTTAAAGAGTATCACACAGTGCTTTGGATATAGTTAACTACCCAGTAAATGTTAGCCATTGACAACAAAATAATAATAATAATAATAAATGGGAAAGTTCGGGGGAAAGCCATTTTTTTGCCTTTGCTAGACCTTTACATAACGCGTAAAGGTGTGGCTTTTCCATTTGAAGGCATGTGCTTTTGTTTGGACTGAGATCAGGTGCAAGGGAGGAAAAGTTCCTCTAGAGAGGCCCCCAACCTCGTGTGGATTCACTTTTAGTTCTTTTCAATTTCAGAAGCCGAATCTGCCCCAGTGGCATTAATATTTTTTGGTCACTTAAATGGTATTCTCTCTCCCTTCTGTGCTTATCATAGACAGATACAGAAGATAGGCTTCCAGTTCTGTTTGGTCCAGTTTTGTGCTGGTACCTGCTCTGTGCCAGGTACCACACTGCTGCTGGACATTTAGCGATGAATAAGCCTATGTCCCCACCCCAAACTTTTGAAAACTTGGCCTCTGAGAAGTTACACTTACTAGAGCCTGAAAAGGCATTCCTCTGTGTCCCTCTGCTCTCCAGGCTCCATCCTGACCCACATCCAGAAGCAGAAGCAATTCAACGAGCGAGAAGCCAGCCGAGTGGTGCAGGATGTTGCCGCAGCCCTTGACTTCCTGCACACCAAAGGTTAGCCAGGCCTTGGCCGTGGTGGGTGGATTGGGCTGGTTGCCTCTGAGGACCAAGGGAGAGGGGCAGGCCAGATAGAGGGCTGGGCCAGGAGCTGGTACAGCTGGCAGGCCCACCCAGGTGGGTGAGGGGGCAGGCCAGGGTGGCTTCTAGATCTCTGATGTGAATGGTGGGTAGACATGGAGCTATTAAGCAGGATAGGGATACAGGAGAAAGAGCAAGGAGTAAAAAACAATGAATTTCATGCTGAACAAGGTATGTCTGAGTGTGTGTATGTGAATGATCCTTTACTAATGAAGAATGCAAAACTCATGCATAATATGACCTAGACTCTAATATAAATATTTGGGTATTATTCAGTCTAGTCTTTTAAAATATATCACCTGTATTTCTCTTTTCAAAATTGGCATGGTAGTATACCTGTAGTTTTATATCTTGTCCACAAATGGGAAATGCATTTTTCTATTAACATGGTGAGTTTGAGGTATCTGTTGAACACTGTGTAAATAGCAAGGTACTATTGTTTGAATTACACTTCAGTTTACAGTTCCTTAGCTAGAACTTTTGTAGTAGATTAAATATTTTTGCAAATTATATGTTTTTGCATTTCTTGAAATATGTTTGACTATTACATATGTTTTTAAAATTTGCCTAACAGCAGTGCCATGGCAAAAATGAATTCTGGCTTCACCTTTTTACCAGCTGTGTGCTCTCTCAGTAACAATGCCTACCTCCTAGAGCTATGGTGAGAATTAAGAGAGATGATAATGACATCATCAACAGTAGCTAACACTTACGTAGCCCTTGTTATGTGCCAGGCACTATCCTGGGCCTTTTATATATATTGATTCGCTTACATAATTGTGTGTCTCTTGTGTATGTGTTGTATACTTATAACATATACATATATAGGTGGAGCACAGTGCCCAGCACATAGTAGTTCTTCAGTAACATTTCTTCCACCCTCCTCCCCCACCAGGCAGAAGGCATTTTTACTCCGCATACTGAGTTCCTTAAAATTACGCACTCTGCCTGGCGGGCGTGGGGGTGGAGCACATGCTCTGAGACTTAGTTCTGCTCCCTTCACTTCCACGGACGTTGGCCAGCCTCATTGGTTGTGAGCGCTCAGGTCCACTTGCAGGCATGCTGCTCCCGCATACCACTATGTGCCAGTGATACCGTGCAGACTGGTGAGACGTGCCGGAGGGGAGGTTCACCAGTCCACCTCGCTTCCTCCCGTGGCTGAGGAGAGTGCTCCATGCTGACGCTGCCCATGTTGGGGGCCTGACTTGCACATGGGATGAAAATTCCTAGAAGGGGGTGTCTGTACTTTGCACAGCATGATGAATAGCAGTAGTTCTGTTTCTGAAAGCTGGGATGCATGTACGTAACACCTGCCTGACAGAGATTTACAACTGCTCCCCAAGCTGCCTCTGTAGATTGCAAAACTGGGTCACACTTTTTATGAGATCCATACCTTGGAGGGGGGTAAAGGCAGGGTTTTTTGTGTGTTTTTTTTTTTTTTTTTTTTTACCAGAATGCACTACAGGGAACAGAGGCTGGTGGTGTCTTAGGAGTTCTGAAGTGCTAGTTAACATCTAGCTGGCCAGCTGCCCATGTGACTAGAAGTTGGAGGGGATGAAAAACGATTTGCAGCTGAACTTGGCTGTTTTCCAAATAACTTTATGCTGGAAAGATGAATTGGGCTAGAACGGGTCAGCCTGAAACAAGTTCCGTATTTTAAATACTGGACGTACTGCAGCTCAACCTCTGGGAAATGAACCGGAGCAGTTCGATGGCCGGTGTGCTCACGGAGGAGGCCCACTATTACGGCCTGACTCTCAGTTCGCAGGCCGGGGGACAACGGGGCCATCGGCACCTATTTGGAGAGTAAGGCTCCACGTGTGGCTCATGATCCTTTTGTGGGAGCATTTGCTGTAATGGAAAATATCTTTCACTTTTAACGCAGCGAGCTGCAGCCCAGCTCAATTTGTGCAGCCTGGACGTAGTCGCTCTGGGTTCTCATTCAATTATGTGAGTGATGAAGTTACTTAGGCTGCTGGAGCTCAGGTTCTTCTTCCCTAGTGGAGTGCCTCCTGCTGGGGATCTAGAGGGCTGCCTGAGAAGTTGATCAGCAAGGGAGTTGTAGTGAAGCAGAGTCTGCTTTTCCCCATTATTCCACGAATCCTCTGCTGCTTCCCAGTACTTCCAAGCAGTAGCTGTTTGGCTTTTGCTTGACTTTACAGCCCTCTGTCTCTGTGCCGTACACTCTGCAGGAGGAAAAAGGAATGGGAGGTTTCTGTGTCCACCACTAGAACACCGTGGCCATGAGTTGGTTCTTTGTCTCTGTCTTTGGTTAAAGGGGTTTGCCCCCAGGTGCCTTCTTGGCCAGTTCAGCAACTTTTAATGCCTCACAGGGTAGGCTGTAAATCTGCAGTCTTCTTCAGGGAGGTCTGACCAAAATACAGGAGAGGTTTCTCTTAAGAACAGCACCCTCGGGCCAAAGCTGTCCTTGCTGAGCTTCTGGCAGGACTGTCTTGGACATGCAGAGCAGGTGAGAAGGGAACCAGACAAGCTTTGGGAGACTTGTTAACTAATGCTTGATCCTCTGAACATTCAGGGAGTCCCACTGAAGGAATCTTTTTTTTTTTTGAATCGGCCACACAAGAAGAAATGAGGTAGAGCAGTCCCAGCCCCCTGAGATGCTCTTAAACAAGGCACTAATTATTTCTTCATTGCTGTTCCAAGCATCGCTGTTTGCAGGGCTCTTTGCTCTGCTTCATATTAGACTGCTTATTCTGGGTTGTCAGTGCGGTGCTGAGAGGTAGGCTGGCTGGGATTCATTTAGCCCTTCTTATCCCTGACTGACTTCTAAAGCTTTCGCTTCAAAAGAACTTGCAGAATCAACTGTGCTTTTGGTTTGCGTCTCTGGTTACTTCTGCCTCCTGCAGCTAGTTGATTTTTTAATGTACCATAATTGGGAATTAATTTGCGAACAACAGCATTTGGAAAAAATTAATTGTGTGTGGAATGTTTGATACTCGAGTGCATATGTTAACCATTTCTTTGCTGTTTGTCATTTCAGGCATTGCTCACCGCGATCTGAAGCCAGAAAATATATTGTGTGAATCTCCAGAAAAGGTACTTAGGGCCTGATTTGGGATGTCACGGTTCATACTGACTCAGGGAAGCCACCCTTACTTTCAGTGTAAATCATTAGCAGCTCTCTCGGCCTCAGGTACCAAGTTGAACTGATTATTATAGGCACATGAGAATATTATACCTAACGTGTAGTGTTTCTACATCCCAAGTAGGGCTAATCCTTGGCCCTTCGGTGCTCTTTATCAGCAGATTGGCTTAAGCCTGAGTGTTTGTAAAATATATGAGACCTGCACAAAATGAATGTTTTCTAATCCGATGCACCTACCTTTAGAGCAGTAGATGTGAGTCAGACAGCACCTCCATCTTACATCAAGCAGGTCTCTGCCTGTAAATGATGTTTATGTTATGCTATATATGCCTGCCGGTGTCCACCACTAGAAGTGATAATTAGGAAGCAAGTTCTTGAAAAGGGTTTCTGCTTCCATTTTTACTTCCAAAGATGCCCATTAAAAAGAAGACATTTATACTTGGTGTTGAACAAATGCAGCCTATTTTAATCTTTATCTTAATCTATTAGTAAATGGAAGTGTTTGCATCTTCATAGCATGTATGAATTTGACAAAGTCTTTGTTTGTTAGGAGGGACTTAGGCCCAGGTGGTTTTGATGGCCCACATTCCTAGCTGTGTGTATATACATGTGCCTATGCATGACACACGTGTCTTGGTCTGGATTAGGGGAGAACTCATAAATAAGGAGTGGCTGTGAGGGAACATGTGAGTCAGCCTGCTACTTACAATGCTTTTGTGGGGAATAGAAATGTATTCGCTCAAATAAATCTTGTGACTTCCTGTCAGTGGCTCTGGCATAAAACTTTCTGATTTATCATGATTATCATTATGGTTATTATTAATAATTATGTTTAACATTTCTTGAGCACTTAACATTGTACCAGGCACTTACACTTGTTTTATCTAGTATTTATAAAATCTCATGAGGTAGACACTATTATTATATTCATTTTATGGGGATAAGGAAACTGAAGCTTAGGTAGATTTAGAAACTTGCCCAAAGTCACTCAGCTGTTAAGTAGTAGAGATTAAAACTAAGGTAGTCTGACCCCAGACTCCACTGGTGCTCTGAACTACGCTGTCATAGTGCCTCTGGTTTACAGTGTACTTTCATGTCCTTTGTTTCATTTGATCTTCATGACACAGGTTTGTTGCCCCTTTTTATGGCTGACGTTAAAATTAAGAGAGACTGAGTGTAAAAAGACATCATCAAGAAAGTGAAAAAACAACCCATAGAATGGGAGAAAATATTTGCAAATCATATGTCTGATAAGGGTTTAATATCCAAAATATATAAAGAACTTCTAAAACTCAATATCAAAAAGACAACTTAATTTAAAAATGGGCAAAGGGCTTGAAAAGACATTTCTCCAAAGAAGGTATACAAATGGCCAGCAAGAACATGAAAAGGGGCTTCCCTGGTGGCGCAGTGGTTGGGAGTCCGCCTGCTGATGCAGGGGACGTGGGTTCGTGCCGCGGTCTGGGAAGATCCCACATGCCGCAGAGCGGCTGGGCCCATGAGCCATGGTCGCTGAGCCTGTGCGTCCAGAGCCTGTGCTCCACAGTGGGAGAGGCCACAACAGTGAGAGGCCCGCATACCCCCCAAAAAAAAAAAACAAAGAACATGAAAAGATGCTCAACATCCTTAGTCATCAGGGAAATGCAAATCAAAACCACAGTGAGATACCATGTCACACCTACTGGGATAGTTAAAATACAGAAAATAGAAAATAAAAAGAGTTGATGAGGATGTGGGGAAATTGGGACTCTTCCCCATCGCTGGTGGGAATATAAAACAGTTCAGCCACTGTGGAAGACAGTTTGGCAGTTCCTCAAAAAGCTAAGCATAGCATTACCATAGCACTCAGCAATTCCACACCTGTGTATATACCCAAAAGAGTTGAAGACAGAGACTTGAACATCAATGTTCATAGCAGCACTAGTCATAATAGCCAAAGCCGGAAACAGCCCAAGTGTCCATCAACAGATGAATGGCTGAACAAAATGTGGTATATCTATATAACGGAATATTGTTCAGCCGTAAAACAGAATGAAGTTCTGACGCGTGCTACCACATGGATGAACCTTGAAACCAGTATGCTAAATGAAATAAAAGGACAAATTTTGTGTGATTCCACTTATATGAAATATCTGGAATAGGCAAATTCATAGAGACGAAAAGTAGATTAAATGTTACTGGGGCTGGAGAGGGGAAATGGGGAGTTATTGCTTAATGGGTAGAGTTTCTGTTTGATGTGATGTGACAGTTTTGGAAACATACTGGTAATGGTTGCCCAACAGCATGAGTGTAATAATGCTACTGAATTGTACACTTGAAAATGGTTAAAATGGCATGTTTCTGTTATATATATTTTAACCACAGTGAAAAAGAGAAGCTAAGTGAAAAAGAAAAGAAGAAAGCTAGAATGTAAGGCAGAGAAAAGGGAGGGAGGAAAGAAAGAGAGGTGGGAGCTGCAGTAGGTAAATGGCAAATGGGGCCTAGCACTTTTGACTGGCTGCTGTGCTATTCCACCATGCAGACCATTCTCATGCACTCACACAGCGCCTCCCACTTGGCTCCAGAGATGACTCACGCTCTCTGCAGTCTCAGGCGCAGCATCGAGTCCCAGTGGACTGGGCTGCTATGTTGATGCTGCCTAGAGTGACCAACCATCCCAGTTTGCTCGGGCCTAAGGGATTTCCTGGAATGCAGGACTTCCGGTGCTTAAACCCAACAAAACCCCAAGTAAGCAAAGACGGGTTGGCCACCCTAAGCCACCTGAGGTGGTCAAGGGTTTTATGCAAAACTCCTTTGCCCTGCAGTGAGTGAGCTACAAGGAGTCTTTCAGGAATATGTGCTAACTTCTCTAACTTCTGAGTTGCAACCTACATTGTTGGCGAGAGTTCCATAGGTTTGCTCCTTGTCTTATACGAAGTTCACAACCACAGTCTGACCCCGTGTAGTGCACACATTTTCTCCTAGTCGGGGAATAAGGAAAGAGCATGGAGAAGAGGACACCTTAGGACAAATCCTCAGGTGATTTCTAGTTCACTCAAGAAGAGGAAACATGACTGCCAGGTAAAGCTGGGCTTCAGTGTGGCAGCCACACTGTGGCAGTATATACCCACATAGACACGCTGTCTCCTCACGCCCCTTGGCTGCTCCTATTTGTAACGTTGCTTCCTGCTTTCCGTTTCAGGTGTCTCCGGTGAAAATCTGTGACTTTGACTTGGGCAGTGGGGTGAAACTGAACAACTCCTGCACCCCCATAACCACACCAGAGCTGACCACTCCAGTATGTATGGCTGGGCACCTGTGCCCTCTCCTTCTGAGCTCCTGTCCCTAATGCTCTGGAGACCAGAACAGAGGGCTAAGGAAGGGAAACCAAGTGTATCTGCTGCTGCCTGAGTTGTTGTTTGGCCTCACTTCTTATCTTCACAACCACCCCCATCCCCCACCCCTCCCCTGCTTAGGTGCTAGTGGAACTGACATTAGAGCTTTCAGTTTGGGGTGGGTGCACTGCTAATGCGGAGACTAATTATACCCATAAGAACGGGCTGAGCCCTGACTCCTGACCCAGGTGAAGACAGACACTACTCTCAGCCCACTCTTGCATATGAGCATGTGGACAGCTCCCATTCCCGTGGTGGAGTCGGGGCACGTCCACCTTACGGTGAAGGTTAGGGAGCGTGGCCTCTGGCAAGAACTGAGAGGTCTTTGCACGTAAGGGCCTGGCTGAGTTATCCTGTTGCTTCTCTTACTTCCCATTTCCTGCCCAGATGGTGCTGCTGGGAGCTATTTCTTACTAAGACATCTCTTGTACATACTGGATATACTGTAATTATTGTAATTCTTTTGAGATTTGCACACTTCAAAAGTGAGTTTTCCTAATTTTTTTTTTTTTTTTTTTTGGCTGCATTGGACCTTTGTTTCTGTGCGCGGGCTTTCTCAAGTTGCGATAAGCAGGGGGCTACTCTTCGTTGCAGCACGCGGGCTCAGTAGTTGCAGCACACAGGCTCAGCAGTGGCGGCGCACGAGCTTAGCTGCTCTGCGGCACGTGGGATCTTCCCAGACCAGGGCTCAAACCCGTGTCCCCTGCATTGGCAGGCGGATTCTTAACCACTGCTCCACCACGGAAGTCCCTAATAATCTTTTTTTTAAGACGTTTTAAAATATGCCCATGTCTCATTCTAAGCAACATTATTAGAGATGTCTCTGTATTAGCTTCTACTACACTGAGCTACCCTATTCTCAAAGGCATTAACTCTGATTGCCAATAACAAAGAAAATGTCCTTTCTCCACTCACCATCTTCCCATCAAATTAGTTGTGTATGTTGCAAGGCTGGGGGGAGGGTTGCCTCCTGGTGAGCCTGAAATAATGAAGAGGGAAGCAAAAAGAGTTTGTTTTGTTTTTATCAGCAGTCTTCTATGCAAGTATGGGAGGAAGGACTCCTGGATTCTTGACCTGGGTTTGCCACTGATGTGCTTGAACAAATCCCTGTCCCATTCTAGTCCTTGGTTTTCCCATCCATAAATGGGAGAAGTGAGGAGATCAGCTTTGTTCTAAGAGCTCTCCTAGCTTTGATGGTCTCTTAATTCTAAATTCTTATTCTTCCATGCTCAAAGCTAGCAGGGAAGCTTGGCAGGACTTCACTTTAAGAAATCCTTGCTGGGCTTCCCTGGTGGCGCAGTGGTTAAAAATCCACCTGCCAATGCAGGGGACACAGGTTTGATCCCTGGTCCGGGAAGATCCCACTTGCCACAGAGCAACTAAGCCTGTGTGCCACAACTACTGAGCCTGCGCTCTAGAGCCCATGAGCCACAACTACTGAAGCCCGCATGCCTAGAGCCCGTGCTCCGCAAGAAGAGAAGCCACCACAATGAGAAGCCCGTGCACCGCAACCAAGAGTAGCCCCCGCTCGCCGCAACTAGAGAAAAGCCTGCGTGCAACAACAAAGACCCAACTCAGCCAAAAATAAATAAATAAATAAATTTATAAAAAGAAAAAGAAAGAAAGAAATCCTTGCTTTATGGAATTGGATCTCCTCCCAAGAGCTATGCTCCTGGTACATTGAGTCACACTGAGTGACTGTTTACAGAGAGCCAGGGCAGGGAGAGATTCCTGGAGCTTCTTGACCAAGGGTCTCTGCCTACTGGAGAAGGACCTGAGAAGATAAGGTGACCTGGAACTAACTGGTCCTGTGGATTGTGGGGAATGATAGGACTCAGTTTACAAATGTCTAGTGGCCCAGCTTTTCTAAGTGCCTGGGTGGCACCAGTCAAGCTCTCTGGCTGACTTTCTCAACAGCTTCTTACTCTGCAACTCCATCCTCTTGCTCAAGTCCCATTACGGTCCCCTCCCTGTGACTAAGCCTCTCTCTTCTCTGCCATTTCCCCATCTCCACCTCTGGCCCCGCCCAGTGTGGCTCTGCAGAATATATGGCCCCTGAGGTGGTAGAAGTCTTCACGGATAAGGCCACTTTTTACGACAAGCGCTGTGACCTGTGGAGCCTGGGTGTGGTCCTCTACATCATGCTGAGTGGCTACCCGCCCTTTGTGGGTCACTGCGGAGCCGACTGTGGCTGGGACCGGGGAGAGGTCTGCACAGTGTGCCAGGTGAGCACAGGGCCTGCTGGGAGGTCAGGTGGCTGGGGGAGGCCAAGCAGGACTGGGCTTGGTGATTGTGCCTGATCTGGAATGGGGTGTATCGTGCCCTTCCCTCTCAGTCCAAGAGCAGCCACCAGGTGAGATGGAGATCATCAGGCCCTCAGTCCAGAGAGGAGTTCAGGGGAGGATTGTTAGAGAATATCATTCCTGAGCTGAGTGAGTCTCAAAGGAGGAGTCTGGCCCCCTCCAGGAGGGGAAGAGAGGCAAGAAATGCAAGCAGAAGGAACAGCACGAGCAAAGATAGGAGGTTTGAAACAGTGGTGTATGTTGAGGGAGGAAGAGGAAGGATAAGGATTCTGGTGGCGGGAGATGAGCCCGGTCATCTGGATGGAGGGCCCTGGATGAAAGGCCGAGGAATTGGGCATTGTTCTCTAGTTGACATTCCTCACTCATCACCCACCTGGCCCTCCAAGTAGCATTGCCATCCCACCCACCCAGGGCGTTCTCTGTGGTTGGATGATTTAGGGGAGGGTGGGGATTGGGGAAGGGGCCCTAGTCTGGGAAATACCCAGGCCACTAGCCGCAGGTGCAGCTGAGGTCGATTGGACCCACATGATCAGACCATGACAGGCACACCCTGCCCATCCCCTGGCCAGTGTGGCCTCAGTAGGAATTTTCTTTACCTAGAACAAGCTGTTTGAGAGCATCCAGGAAGGCAAGTATGAGTTTCCTGACAAGGACTGGGCTCATATCTCCAACGAGGCCAAAGACCTCATCTCCAAGCTCCTGGTTCGAGACGTGAAACAGAGACTGAGTGCCGCCCAAGTTCTGCAGCACCCGTGGGTGCAGGGGGTGAGTGACTGGTTGGGGGGGTGGGGGCGTCCACCTCTTCAGGGCTGCTGCAAGGCATGAGGAAGCTCTGACACCCCCGTGGCTGATCTCAGCTGGAGGGAGCCGGATGGCAGCTTCAACCCCTGTGCACGTAGAACTGAACTGACCCCTGGCCTAACCCCACACCGAGTGCCTTACAGATATCACTGACTCGGCTCTAACCTTGGCCACAGACTAAGCCCCAGGTGGCGCATGCCCCTCTGGAATGGAAGAGGCCTCTGGGAGATTCTCCATGTGCGTCCCACTATTGGCAGAGGCACCCAGCAGAGGGAGCAGCCTGGATGGTAGCACCATCCCCTTATACAGAAATTTCCTTAGCTGAGAGCACGCAGAAACAAGGCCTTTCCACCCTGCTTGCTGTGCGGCTGCACTGGGGGCTCATAGGTTCCCCTTGTGCTGCTGGGGTCTGGCTGCAGCTTTCCTGAAAGGCAAAGGCTGGTGTTTTCCCCAAAGGAAAGCTCCAAGTCTTCACTAGAAAACATTTTTAACCATCCTCCTCAGTTAATCATGATACCAGACCTCTGTCCCTCCAAAGGGTCTGCCAAACCTCCTGTGATTTACTGTGTCTTCTTGGTCTGCCAGTCCCTAGCCAGCCTCAGTGGAAGGAAGCAAGCGTTGCCAGCCCCAGTTACAGGTGGGGACCCAATCCATGGGTCACCAAGTGGCTGATTCCCAACCACCCAAGAGCTGCTGCAGCCACCCAAGTGCTGCACCACTGAGCACTTACCACATGCCAGACACTGGCAGTAGTGGGAGGAGCGAGACCCAAGCTCCGTCTTCATGTTCTGATGGGGAGAGGGAACCAAGGGAATAAATGATAGGATAGTACGTCAAAAGTGTTATCAAAAGTGTTCAGGGGCTTCCCTGGTGGCGCAGTGGTTGAGAGTCTGCTTGCCGATGCAGGGGACACAGGTTCGCGCCCCGGTCCGGGAAGATCCCACATGCCGCAGAGCGGCTGGGCCCGTGAACCATGGCCACTGATCCTGCGCGTCCGGAGCCTGTGCTCTGCAACGGGAGAGGCCACAACAGTGAGAGGCCCGCGTACCGCAAAAAAACAAAACAAAAAAAAAAGTGTTCAAGGCACCAAAGGACAAGGACCCACCTCTGCTTGGGACAGGGGTTGGGGGGCAGCAAGGAAGGGGGACTGTCTCATGGGAGAAGTGACCCTGGAGCTGGGTCTCGGAGGGTGATTAGGACTTTGCCAGGTAAAGAGAGGGCTCTCCATGCAGAGGCAGCTCGGTTGGGGTCTGTACCTTGCTTTCTGTCTCCTTGGAAGGTCTGACCCTGCAGGCATGCATGGGCAAGTCCCTGTGCTGGGCCCGAGCCTCTAGTACCCTACCCACTCTGCTGGCTTGGGTGGGGGCAGCTCTTGAAAGAGGGAGCAGCGCTTACCCACACATCTGTCCTTCCCGTTCTAGCAAGCTCCAGAAAGGGGACTCCCCACGCCGCAAGTCCTCCAGAGGTAAATGCTCCTGCTGCACTCCACGCCCTTGCTCATTTGGCTTTGACTTTCCCCTCAAGCTCTCAGCCACACTGGGGCCCATCCCCCCGTGGGGGACGGGGAGTCCATCTCTAGGCTCAGGTATCCTCTTCCTGAATGGGCTCCTGGCCCCCCTCTCCTTGCTCCTCTTCCTTGTCTCCCTCTACACTAGGTCTGGCTCCCTCTCTTCTCTTCTTCCACCTGGATGGCTTCCCCTGCCCCAGCATCTTTAAGATCCCGCCTTAGGCTGTTTGCAGGAGAAAAACCTGTTTTCTGGATCCACATGAATCCTAACTGGAAATCACTATTTACAGCCCGAAGCATACCAAGGTTTCCTTCTACCACTGCGGGTTGGTGAAAGTAGCAGGAACCTGGGGCCTTGTAAGGCAGAGAGACCAAGTGTCATATATACTACTAGACAAACAATAATAATGGCCACTGTATAGGAAATACTTAACCACCCGCCAGGTATCGTACTAAGGGCTTTACATATATTGAATCTCATAAGCTTTATGATACATTTAAAAAAGAGGTGCTCCTATTGCCCCATTTTATAGATGAGAAAACTGAGGTATAGATAAATCAAGTTAACTTACTCAAGGCTACACAGTAGCCTAGGGAGTGGGACTTTGAACGCAGATGTGTTTGACTCTAGTGCCTTTTAACACTAGATCATGTTCCCAGTGAGCACTCCCTATTCCCCAAGGGCCAGGGCTAAATAAAGCCTCATGGGAAGCCCTCTGGGAACCAACCTCCTGGCCAGTTTCCGGGAGTTAAACAGGGAAGTATTACACCTTTATAGTCACAGTTCATTTGAGCCCAGCTTGGGTTCCTCCCTGATTCTTTAGAGCTGCATCCAGATGCCTTGAGGCTCCAAACCTCAGATCCACCTTAGAAAACTGATTCAGCAAACCCAGAGTGCCCGTTACATGCTAGCCCTGAGCTGGGTTCTGGGGACACAGACGTAAAGGCACAGCCCCTGCTCTTGGAGCCCCCTGTCCTGACAGGGGAGAGCGATGTACGTAGGTGAGTTTCAAGTGCCATGACCCTTCCTCTGGTAGAGCGTGTGCAGGGCTCAGAAGAGGGGGCTCTGGATGGAAGGCGGCACTTGTCCCAACTCTTAAGTCCAGAGACTGCCCTTGAGGCTCAAAGCCTTTCCAGCCCCAGTGAAGTCAGATTCCAAACCCATGCAAGAACTTCAGAGAGCAGCCTGTGCCAGCTCAGAAAAATCCAGTGGGAGCATAGTACTGCAGCAACTGGTGCGGGTGTCGAGGAGCTGGCTGGCGGACCCCACTGAGCCCTGCCTCCCTCTCTTCTCTGCTTCCCTCATCCCTGCAGAAATAGCAGCACAATGGACCTGACGCTCTTTGCGGCCGAGGCCATCGCCCTTAACCGCCAGCTGTCTCAGCATGAGGAGAATGAACTGGCGAAGGAGTCAGAGGCGCTGGCCGAGGGCCTCTGCTCCGTGAAGCTCTCCCCTCCCTCCAAGTCACGTCTGGCCCGCCGGAGGGCGCTGACCCAGGCAGGCCGCAGTGGAGACACGCAACCGAGCCCAACACCCACAGCGCTCTGTCCCACTCCGGGCCCCAGGCCTGGCCCCACTGGAAACCTGTGAGGGGCCTGCTCTGCGGCTCCATCCAGGCCTTTTCATCCACAAAGGCTCTCGTCCTCCTTTCCCCAGAGTCCTCAAGGAAAAAGCTTTTTCCTAAGGGGTTGTCTTTGAAAGGCAAACTATCACTTGTCACTTTGCATAATTGCCTGCGGCAGGGACATCTCTTTACTGGGCTCCTGCCCACCTGCTCACCCGCCTGCGGATCGAGGATCCAGCCCGCTCTCACCGGCTGGGGCTGCGGCCTTCAGGGAGCCAGCCTTGAGAAGCGTCAGTTGACAGAGGCTCTTCCCTCTCTCTGCACTGTCACCCCCCTCTGGCGGTCCTTCCACCTTCCTCTGTCCTCCGGACGTCCTCCCCCTTGGCTGAGGGAAGCCGTCCCCTCGATTCAGGGGAGGGCAGGGAGCCTTCTGCATTCAGGAGGCCAGATCCGTCTTCCAGTCGATGGCTCAGAGAAGTACATAATCTTTCTTTGCCATGACCAAAATGTGTCCGTCATTTATCATCCTCTACTTTGTTTGGGATTGCTGCTGAAGTCAGTATTATTTCGTGTTTTACAATATTTGGCATTTTTTCTAACCGTGCTCTTCCGACAAAGATGAGACTTTAAACTCCCACTGTGAGCCCACGGACTTTGCAGAGCTCTTAGGGTTCATTTTTCTCTCCTGAACCTCCATGCACTTGGAGGGTTTTAATGAGCTACTTCCTGTTACTCTAACTGGTTTTAAGCTGTTCAGATGAGTGACTCAGAGACCAGTGTGTCTGCTGCTACCTTCCTCGAGCCTGGTGTGGAGGGCAGCGCAGGTCTGGGGCACTGAGGAGCTCTGTGCCTGATGTGGAGCCAGTCCGGAGGCTGCCCAGCCACCCTGGTCTGAGCCGTGTGGTGCCTTCTGCTGGGGAGCTGATAGCTGAGCATCAGCGGAGCTGCTTAGTTATCTAAGAAAATCGGTTTGCATATGTCAGATGTTTTGACAACACAAGGATGTTATTATGCATTGTGCTTATTTTAATAAAACTGTTTTAAATTCTAGTGCCTTCCTGGTGGTCCTTTCTTCACCTGCAACCCTGAGGAGGAGACAGGCCTTCTAGAGAGGGGCTGGGTCCAGCCAAGGGGGGTTGCCCCTTGTCAAGACCTCTGAATATAGCACAAGGTGAAGAAGAGATCATTGCTTCTCTTTTTTCGGTGAGGAAATGAAATTCATCAAACATTTGTCAATCTCCTTTTCTGTGCCAGGACCCAGAGATAAGTGGGAAACAGCCTCTGCCTTTTAGGATCTCCCTATCCAGTGGAAGAGGCCGTGTCAGCAACCATCACACAAGCTGGCTTCAAAAAGCACTTTAACAGGCGTGCCCTGTACCCAGCCCCGCCCACCCCCCCAAGTGGAGCAGAGTCCCGTCCGTCTGAAGCAGCACTAAGCCTTTCTTGTGGCTCCATCGTGTGCCTGGGACTGTGCTTGTCCTGCCAGCGTTAGTAACAAAGAAAAATGGCCCCTCGATCCACAGTCCTCACGTTCTTCGAGCAGAAGGCTTCTGTGCGCATTGCCTTAGTAATCCTTAGAACCAGACTCAGAGGACTGTATGGGGAGGGCCTTTAGAAATTCCCAAGGAGGTGGCAGAGGGAGGTCTGAGTGTCAGGGCAGAAGACTGAGCGCTGCTGCCAGCTTTGCTCCCTGTGGGAGCAGAGAGCCGAGATGGGGTGCGGGGCTCTTCCCTGTGGGGGCAGGTCATGGGCCAGGCTGCCAGGTGTTCTGCACCGTGAATCCTCCATGTCAACGAGGACATACTTTTTGTTGATGGTCCTTCCTTTGCAGGAACCCGTACCATCCTCACGTCCCCTCTTCATCTACCCGGTGTGGGATGGGCTGGATAAATTGGCCTGCAGAATCTGAGCCTTTTGACCCAAAGTCTCCTTGTCCCTGGAGACTGGGAAGCAGGGTGTGACTTTTGTCTCTGGACTCCAGCCCCACCCTGGTCAATCCTCCAGGTTGGTCCAGCAGGGATGTGACTTACAGGAGCTTCCTGGACCGAGTATTCCACCCATCCCACTCCCCAGGTCCACCTGGCAAGGCCTCTCTCATCCACAGCTCTGCTTAAATGCTACTGTGCCTACTTTGGTTTTGCTGGCGTTATTGTGCACTTACTAAGTAACAAGTGCTTTCTGAGAAGCTCACAGGCATTATCTCATTTGATTCTCAGAGCAGTTATATGAGGTAAGGTGCTATTTTACCCCACTTAACATGAAAAAACAAGGGGAAAAAGGAAAAAAATAGCTTGCCCACAGCTGTAGAGCTAGGAAGGTAGAACTGGAATTCTTCCCAGAGACCTGATACCCAGAGCTGTGCTACCTGGGTTCAAATCCCAGCTCTTCCACTTACTGGCCTTGGGCCCTGGGCAAGTTACACAATCTCTGAGGGTCTCAGTTTCTTAAACCAAAAATTGGGGAGGCTAGTGCTTACCTCGTGGTGCTACTGTGAAAGTTACAAATTAATAAATGTAAAGTGTTTAGAGCAGTTCCAAGCACACATAGTAAGTGCTCAATAAATATTACAGTAGCCGTGATGGTTGTAGTTACTTTTATTGTTGTCTCCTAGGGCAGAATTGCTCAACTGGGCCCCAGTGATGGAGATGAGGAAACCTTCTTCTTGGCTTGTGTGGGTGGAGATGTGTCTGGCCTTTCCACACGGGGCTGGCCTCTGGCCTTTTGTGGGATCCTCCTGCTGGCAGGCTGCTCTGTCCCTCTTGGTGGGGGTCCCTGTCCCCACGGGGCAGCTGTTATGCCACGGGAAGAGCCAGGTTGGGGGCTGGGGCCCTGGGTCCTAGTCCTTCCTTTACCACTGTTCACTAGGTGACCTTGGGAAGTCCCTTGCCCTTTCTGGGGACCAGGCCATGTGCCTGGCTCTGCTGGGCAGAGGCAGACATGCTGAGGGAGGCTCTGGGGCCTGGAACTGTGGCAGCCAGAGCCCCAGCTCTAGGGCTCACGTGCGGGCTGCCCTTAGGAGAGGGCTGGAGTGTCCTGGACCTCAGGCTTCTTGCCTCAAATCCAGTCTCGGCAGGCCTCGGCCCCAGCCCGTCCTGATTCAAATGGACCCTGAGGACTCCTGTCTGAGCTCCGTCTGGGGGCTCAGGTACAGGGATGGAGTCTTTCTCCCTCCAAGTGTCCACCTGCCTGAGCTCTGAGGTCCCCTCCTCCCTTCTGGCTGACTGGCCCTCTCCAGATCCAGCTTGGTGAACAGCAGTGCCCTAGTCCCATGCCAACTGCTCCAGCTGCTGAGGTCTGAGGGGAGCAGCGAGAAGCAAGGTCCCCCCACGGCTGGCACTCTTGTTGCCATGGTAGCAGTTGCCTTGGAAGCCACTTCCCTGACTTCAGCTTCCAAACAGTCCGGGAAAGCTGCCTGTCCCCCAGGGGATCGGTGAATTAATCAAGCTCTTTTCCAAGGTCCTCACCCCTCAAGGAAAATAAACAGAACTAAACCAAGCTGAGGCCTTTTCACCCACTCTTTCTCCCCACCCCCATGCCACCCTTGGACTTGGTGCTTCCAGGAAGGAAAGAGCATAGGCAGGCACCCTCCAGCCCTGGCCTCCCTGTCAGACAAAGAGATTTTGTGACAGAATTCAGCAGTGGCTCACGGCCTAGCCACTCTCTGGATCTGGGGGCCTGGAGGATCGAGGCTTCAGCTAGGAGGGCTCTGAGCTTGGGGATGGGGAAGTGTGGGGTGGTCAGGCTCTAGAGCCTTGGGCTCCCATCTCGTCCACCTGTGCCAGTAAGCTCATCACCCAAGGGCAAGCACGCACTTTCTTCTTCAGAGCTGGTACAGCCAGTATTGAGGAAAGAATTGGCAAGTCTCCCTCTCTACATTTGTAATCAACAGAGGAGCAGGTGTCACAAGTTTCCAGTAGCCTTTAGTGATACTCCTGTCATGCGGGAACGACGCAGGCCTCGACTGATTCTTCTGAACACCATGTCTCCCTCTAATGATGGGGTTGCCAATTCCTCCCACCTCAAATAAGATATTTAGAGATGTGCTAGCGTACTTCCCAGCTGAGCGGGGAATCTGGACGTTGGGTTCCATCATGGACCCTGAAGCCGTCCTTCCACCTCCCCATGCCTCGGTTTCCCTATCTGTTCTGGAAAGGAGCTGGGAGGTTCTGTGATCTTGTAACCGATGGTGGCTTAATGTGTCTCTCCTCCATATGCTCAGCTCTGCCTCTGTGCCCTGAGGGATTTACAGTGTCAAAGGAAAACTCTAATTTAGAATTTGTCTCCAGTTTTTAGAGGTCAGGGTGTTCTGGAATCTGAAACTCACAAGGCACAGGCATCCCTGACTCTGGCCCCTGCCATCCCCATCCCCATTCACCAGATGAGCAAAGTGAGTCCCACAGTGCAAGGTTCCCACCTCGGAGATGTGGCCGGGGAGCCTCTGTCTTGCTGATGGTATGGGAGCGTCGCCCTCAGCCTGACACCAGGAGAGGAGCCGGCACAGGCCCTGCCCGGCCAGAGTTATGCAAACACTTAATAGGGGTGGGGGGGGGCATTGTGGAGGGTGTTCAGGTTCCCAAAGCTTCATGTCTCAGGAATACGTTTTCATGGACAACTATTTTGATGGCTCCTTCTAAAACTAGTCAGTGGGGGATAAATTGTATGACACAGACATGGGTTGTCATTTGATGCCTAATTAGAGGAATAATCAGACCTCATCCTGGCGAGAGGCACAGGGGATGTTGGCAGCAGCAGCTGTGGCTGGGATGCCCACCTCCAGGGCCTTCCTCGTATGGGGGCCGGGAACATGGCCCTGGGGTCCATCAGTGCTCTGCGGTCACCCCTCCTCTCTTCAAACCTTTGAGTTCACACGTGTCCCCGCCCAGGCCTCACTCCAGCTTCCTGACAGGGCCTTCCCTCAGTTGAAGCTCAGTCAGATGACCCTGGCCTTCCCAGGCCCCTACCCCCACCCAGGAAAGCCTCCTGTTAGAGACAGAGGTCCCATGGTGCCCGCGGCCCTCCTCTTTGCCGACCTGAGGTGGTCGTACAGGTCCAAGCCCTCCCCGAGCTCTGTCCTTGTGTCCAGAAGCCCAGCCCAGGTGCCCACTGGCCATTCAGTGGTGCTCACGCCCTGAACCTGCCCTCAGGGGGCTCACCGTCTACAGAGGAGACAGGTGGCAGGCACTTCAGTGTGGGGATGCAACCACTCTGGTGCCGTCAGGAATGGCTCTGCAGAGTTGGGGTTGCCCAAGCAGGGTTCTGCAGGATGAGGGTTCTCCAGATGGCAGAGGCCAGGTACACACTAGCAGAAGGGCCGCAGAGGAGAAGAGGGGGCCGGGGGCAGGAGGAGCTGTGGAGGCAGGTGGAGGCCAGAGGCCTTGGGCCTGGCTGCATCGGACGGCAGACATGGAGCGGAGAGACCGGAGATCCAAAGAGAGGCCAGTGGGGCTGGTGATGGGACCCTGGGAACTGTGCTGATACATTAACGGCCAGAGAATGCAATTAGTGATGAGGGCTGGCACTGGGGTGCGGGGCCGGGCTGGGCTGGGTTACCGCTGCCCGGCCTTGACTTGGTGGCTTCTGCAAGTAGGTCAGACAGGCTGGGCAGAGCTCAGCCCAGAGGTCAGGAGGCGCCAGCCTTGTCCCCGTCTCCTGACCCTGACTGCTGACACCCAGCCCCTGCCAGTTCCTCTTCCCAACCCTAGCCCCCTAGCTTGCCTGTGTTTCCTCCCACCCCTGCACCCACCACTGTTCTTCCCTGTCAGCCCCCCGCCCGGGATCCCAGGGCAGATGGAAGGGCTCACCTTCTCAGTCCACTGGCAACTGAAAGGAAGCCTACCTGAGGAGGAGAGGGTCGCCTGAGATGGTCCTCATACTAGGACCTCTCAGCCCTGCCTGGGGGCCCAGGGGTTGATGGGAGGGGGGAGGGGGAGAGGCGGGGTTAGCGAGGGGACTTGGCAGGACCCTCTCCCCCTCCTCCTCCTGTCCCCGTCGCTGTTCCTGTCTCCTGAGCCTCGTCCAGGTCTCCTTCCATGCCTCTGTCTCTGAGTCCCCAAGCAGAGGCCCCCAGGTGCACCTCCAACCAAAGGGACAGCAGAGTGGGTCCTGAGCATGTGGCCAAGGAGTCTCCTCACGTCTCTGGCTGCCGAGCTGCATGTGAAGCCACCCGCTCATCCTGCCCCGTCCAGGACCAACAGTGGAACCTGGGCTGACTGCCCTAGTGGGCCTGTGGGCAGCAGCTCACATTGCAACCTCATAAATAACTCAGCACCTCCTGCCGCCTGCATCTCTGAGGAAGCCACGTCCTCTGGACCAGCCCCGCCTCCCACCTCCATTGCGTTAAACTTTAATAGGCGGAGGCTCAGTGGCAGCTGAGCAGGCTCCAGGGAGCTGGGGCAGGAGGTCCTGGGCAGGGGAGCTCTGGCTGAGCTCTCCCGAGAGGAGGCTGACAGGGGAGGAGCCCGTGGGGCAGCCCCAGCTCTCCAGAATTCTGGCAGCCAAGGCAGGATGTGACCAGGCAGAAGTTCCGAGAGTGGCTTCCAGCTTCAGGGGCCTTTAGGGGAGGAAGAGTAAGCTGGGGCGACCTGGGAGAGATCCTAGCTAAGACTATTGTCGGATAGGGTTGCAGATAAAGCCAAGGGTTACCAGCCCAGAATCTTACTGCCCAGAAACTCCCTTCCCTAAAGGTGGAGCTCCAGCAAGGAGACATCCAAGAGGACTGAGACCTCCAGGGCTTTTCAGGGGAAAAGGCTCCGCTGGCTGGAGACTGTGCCCCGGGTGGGCCTGCATGGACATCCCCATCAGCAGCAGAGACTTCCGCTGCCTGCAGCTGGCCTGCGTGGCCCTCGGCCTGGTGGCCGGCAGCATCATCATTGGTGTCTCCGTGTCCAAAGCTGCAGCTGCCGTGGGTGGAATCTTTATTGGTGCCGCTGCTGTGGGTGAGCAGGTGCTGGGCTCGGAGAGGGAGCCGGGGCCATGGTCAGGTGAACGAGAAATGGAGGGAAGAGCTGGGTCATCAGGAATTTGGTTGGGGAGGATGGAAGCAAGAGGTGTGAGCAAGGCAGCCATGGTGGGGGGGCGGGTACAGGGAGGGAGAAGGAGATTGGGGTGAGATTCCCGCAGTGCACTGCAGGGGTCGGCAGGTGTGGAGGAGGCACTGGCGACCACTCCTCTTGGGCTACTCCAGCTCCAGCTCCCAGTCCCAAGCCCTGGGCTCCTGGGTTAGTGTTGGGACTCATAAGCCTGCTGGGGCTGAGTTGATGCGGGGCAGGTGGAAGAGGACAGAGTTCTCTGTGGGACCCTCCTTGAGCCAGGACAGGATCCAGCTCAGAGGGAGGGCTTCCTTTTCTTTTCCCAAATGTCGCAGCAGCAGATCTGTCTGTCCAGGCATCTATCCGTCTATCTGGGCCAGTCCCACTCACAGTGGTGTTGGGTGCCATCCCTCGCCCCACTCCGCCACCGTGGGCCACAAGCAGAAGCAGAAGCACGAGGCTGGTGGGCTCTGGGCATCTGTACCTGTGAACTCAGGCCAAGGGCCACAGACCCTTGGGAGTGGTCAGAGCAGGACCTGCTCTTCTGCTACCCCCTCCCCAGGTCTGGGTGAAAAGGAGCACACTGAGGAGCACCCCCAGTCCTGCCCTGGGGGCCCTAGGGGAGGGTGGGACATCAGAGAGTTGGGGAGTGTCAATGGGCCCATTTCCAGCCAGCTGGGAAGGAAGAAAGCCAACCTGCTCATCACCTGGGCGGTGTGGAGCCAGGAGCCTGGGCCTTCACAGCCTGTAGCCCCTTCCGCAGAAGGCACTGCTCCCCAACCCCTCCTGGGGCCGGGTATTGGGGAACCCCCCACGCACACACTCACAGGCTGCATTTACACACCCACAGTCCCAACCCTGCCACTGGGGTTCCTCCCATGCTCACCCATAATCCACCCCCAGGCTCACAGCCCACAGCTTCATGCAGCTCAGACTAAACAGGCTCCCTCCCCATCACGGAACCCCTCTGTATCTCTCTTCTCAGGGCTCCTCATCTTGGCCTACCCCTTCCTGAAGGCTCGGTTCAACCTGGACCACATCCTGCCTACGATAGGTGAGTCCTCTCCCCGGCCCCCAGCAGAGGACTGGGTGAGACGCTTTGTTTGTAAGTCTGTGGCCCACTCTGCAGTGGAGCCGAGCCCACGTGTGTCGCTGGTACTGGCTGTGTGTGAGACCTTAAGACCCTCGTACAGCTCCCCTCCTCTTCTCAGCTCCCCACATATGCGCTCCCATCTCCATCAATCCTGTGGGGCTACGTATCCCTGGGTCTCCCCAGGACCTCCACCTCCTTAAAAATCTGCCACCTTGGGCTTCCCTGGTGGTGCAGTGGTTGAGAGTCCGCCTGCCGATTCAGGGGACACGGGTTCGTGCCCCAGTCCAGGAAGATTCCACGTGCCGTGGAGCAGCTAGGCCCGTGAGCCATGGCCACTGAGCCTGCGCTTCCGGAGCCTGTGCTCCACAATGCGAGAGGCCAAAACAGTGAGAGGCCCATGTACCGCAAAAAAATAATAATAATAAAATAAAATAAAAATCTGCCACCTTCTCCTTCCAGGGCCCATTTCTTCCACCTTCACTCCTCTCCCCAGATCAGCTCAGATCACGTGGGAGACGTAAAGGAATGTAGTGGAGCAAAGACAGCAGCAGGGATGGAGAGTAGATAACAGGAAGGCCTTCCCTTCCCAAAGCTGGACTTGATTTGAGAATGGCTTGGTAACCAGGGGGCTTGGGGTGGTCTCATCCTATAGGGAGCCTAAGAATCCACCCCCAGCCAGGGCCAGACCACGGGGAAGGAAGATCCAGCGCCAATGGTAATAAAGAAGGTAAGTTCCAGAAATCCCGGAGTCCATCTGCCATCTTCCCCCTCTGGGTGCACAGCTCTGTGGGGCCCCAGAGAAACCTTGAGGGAAGTGCAGAGGGGACTTCTCCAATCACAGGGAGGCAGCAGCATTGGGTATTTCTTCCATGAGCTTAGTCAAAACCCTTCTTGCTCCCAGCTGAGCTCAGCTCCTCTGGTCCCCAGGGTTTCTCTGTCAGACCCAGCATGGCACCACACTGCCCCCTTCCCTCCCCTAGGCCCCATGCCCGCTTATTTTCTCACTCTCCTCTTCCATTGTGGAATCCAGCTCTCAGAGCTGGTACCTGAAACTGGGCATCTCCCTCCTCCCTCATCCCCACACACTGGAAGATGCCAGAGCAAGCGTTTCTCAAAGATGCCTCCATCCTGTGTCTGCTGCCGGTGGAAGTGCCTATACTCAGCAGAAGGTTCCATTCCAGACACCCTGCCAAGCACTTTACATATGTTAATTTGTTTCATTCTCAGAACAGCCATATGAGGCAGGTGCTATAATTAGCCCCACTTTGTATATGGGGCAACTGAGGCACAGGGAGATTACGTGAGGCAGCCGGGAGGTGGTGCGGCCAGAAACCAGGCCTTCAGCCCCGAGTCCTGCCTCTAACACCCACACCATGCTGCTGTCCTCCAGAAGGGCCACTCTGACCATCCGCGCCTCCCTCCCTCCCCATTCTAGCCCGCTCTGACCCCGTGTCCCTCTGGGTGGCTCTGACCCGGGACCTGTCTACTCAGCAAGCCCTGTCCTGGTCTCTCCCGCAGGAGCCCGCAGCAGCCTGTCCACCGTGAGCAGAACCCTGGAGAAGCTGAAGCCAGGGGGCCGGGGGGCTGGGGAGGGCTGAGGCAGGGGCTGACGGGCTGCCCCCTGCGCTGCCCTCTCTTCCCACCCGCTACCCCAATCTCAGAACCTGCCCGGGTCCAAACCAGAGATGAACCAGGTCCTGGAGATGCCAGACCTGCTTTCACCAAGGCCATTGGAAATGGATTCCCTGTAGTGGGGTGGGGCCTGGACCACGGTGTCTCTGGTTTCAGGCTCTTGACCTGGATTTTTCTCTCTGAACTGCAGCTTGGCTTTCTTCCCTTTTTGATCAACTGTCTGGATCCTCTGGAATTTGGGGCCCAGTGATACCCCAGTCTCTCGCTCCAGCCTGGCCAGGGAAGTGAACCACAGGCTCACAGGAACCACACCGGGTCTGGGCCTGGCCCTGGGCCTCAGGAGCTCACTGGCTGCATAGAGGGCCTGGACCAGACTCCCCTGAATATCAAAAGCTCCAGGCAGCTCCTCAGGAACGGGCCCTGAGCAGCAGTGAACCAGACAGCGGCATAGCCTAGAAAAACAAAATGGTCGCTGCCTTGACAGGAGCCCAGGTGACGCACGGGCCTGGAGGCTTCCAGGAGGAGGTGTCTCCTGAGCTGAGCCCTGTGCTGAGACTCTTAGGGTTTGACTCCACTATTTAAGGCTTTTCATGATCTGACTGCAAACAAGACCTCCAGCCTTCCTCTTCTCCCCACCCTCTCACTGCTCCTGAACCATCGAAACACGTTCCAGCTCCCAAGCCTTGGCCTGTGTTCTCCTGGGTGCCCCCCACTCTGCTCCTCTCTGCCTATCAAATCCCCCATCCTTAAAGGCCTCCTTCCAAGTGTCCCCTTAACCACAATGCCCTCCTCATCCTCTTCCACCAGCCTCTGTCTCCCTCTCTCGACACCCTCCAGGCAGGTTGAAGTCTTCTTTTTCACAAAACAGTTACTAATCCTGTTTAAACCTGCTGTCTATTGCCCTTTTCCAGTTACCATCATGGTGCACAGTAAGTGCTCAATAAATGTTAAATGGCTTAAATCTAGTGGAAAAACAATTCCCTAGGCTTTCCCGGTAGAGCCACTTCAAGGCTCCACATGTGTACAGGGTTTGGAGCCAGGCTGTACAGGAAACATTGCTCCTCCCTCCACGCCACTCCTCATACACCTGCGACCTCAGGGGGAAGCAGAGTTGTATGACCTCTGTGGAGACATCTTCTCCATGTGACCTCTGTCCTGGTTGGTGAGCAAAAGACAAACTAGGAAGAGTCTCATTCTTCAAGAATCAGTGCAGATGACACCTCTTCTTGGAAGCCTCCCCTGACTTCTCTGTGCTCCCACAGCCCCAGGGCTCCCCTCCATCACAGCTCCCAGCACTCTGAGTGGCCTCTGTCTATTTCCCCCTCACGAGAGTGGGGGCGCTGAGGGCCAGGCACGTGGAAGGTACCCACTGGATGTTGGAAAACCACACCAAAAGCAGGAGAGAGCACTCCATTGTACAGATGGGAAAGCTGAGGCCCTGCAGGAAAAGGACTCATCAAGTCCCATAGTGAGAGATTGTCCCAAACCTGGCACCCAGGCCTCTTCTCTCTCCCCACCCACGGCTCTACCCTCTGCTGTCCTCTACACAGGCCCCAGGGACCAACTCCTTGACCACAGTGGGACAGACCTCGATGGATAGAACAAATTTCACAAATGCTGCTGGGCTGGGGAGACTTGTGTTCCTCCAGCCCGAGGGAAGTCAGTGTGCCCCTCCTTGCATTTCCCTCCCGCCTGCTCCCTCTCCCTTCTCCTTTTCCTCAACATCATCGTCATCAACAATAACTCGGGCCTGGTTTCCTTGATCAGTAAGGAAATGCTTCCTCCGGTCCATCTTCATGCTCACCAGCAGCGCCCCAAAGAGATGCCTAGGGGTGGATGGGGTGGAAGTGGGGAAGGGGTGCCTGAGCTGTAGGGATTGTGGTCCCCCCCCTCGCCCACCATCAACCCTTCCCAGCCATGATCTCCCCCAGGCAGGGCTATGGTATCCCAGATGCCTGGCAGGGCCAGGCACAGAGCAGCGTTGGGCATCAGAGCGGATTAAATTAGGAAATGAACACGTGAAAAGGCAAGAGCTATGTTCTTTGGGGAAGAACTGGGTGGGGCTCCAAGGACCCTTGAAACTCTGGGAGTTCTCAAGGCCTGGGCCTGTTTCCTCTCTTTCCCCTTCCATGGGCTTCCTGAGAACTCCTTTCCCCCAGTCCAGGTGAGTGTTCAGATACCTCCTCCCCAACTGCATCTCTACCCCTGACCCCCACCGCCTTCACCTGGTCCCAGTAGTGGCCCTGTGGAGACACGTGACTTCTCCCCATCCATGCTTTGGAAGAAGCTGAGGTTGGGCCAAGCAGGCAGGGGTGGTGCGGTGGGTAGTGTTAGGGGAAAGCGCCCTCTCCCCTCCGAGCAGGTTCAGAACCCTCCATTCAGTGCGGGGTGGGGGGGGACAGGGACAGGTTATAGGACAGTGGTCTGTTCAATAAATGAAATCAGTTCTATCCAATAGCCCTGTTCTGACCTCGACTGTGGATGTGACTAGCCAGCCTTGGGCTGGGTGCTGAGACTATACCAAAGGTGGGGAGTGCTTGGTCCAGGCAGCCCCCTGGAAGTCACTTTCCCACTGGGCCAACCTGGAGGACTGACCAGGCTGGAGCTGGAGTCTAGGGATAAGACTCACGTACTGGTTCAGCAACCCCTCTCCCCCCTCCAGGGCCTGGGCAAGAGACTGTGAGGCCTCGAACCTCAGTTTCTTCATCTGCAGGTGGAAGGTGAGTGGTCCCTCCCAGGCCACTGTCAGGATGAAGGTGGCCTGGCGCGTGGTTCACATCAGGGCGGATTTATGAATGGATGAGTGAATGAATGAAGAGGGGGTTGGAGATGCTCCTCCAGCTGAACTCCCCCAGGTCCTGGAAAATCAACACCTCAGACTCCCACCCAGTCCTCGCCAACACAGTCCAGCCTGGAGGCAGGCCAAGCACTCCCTCCCCGCTCCCACCCCCGAAGAAACCCTTACAAATCCCACCAAATCCCACCAGGAGCTGTATAAGGGGCTCGTGGCCACACATCTTTCTAGGATGCAGGATTTGTGGAGGGTGATTGGAGAAGGGTTGCTGAAAACAAGCCCCATCCCCGGAAAAATCTTCCTGCTGTCACCGCTGCATCCCCCTCCCATCCGCCCCCCAAGCCCCACCCCCGCCCAGGGTTGGGAATCCGCGAGAAACTGAAGACAGAGCCAGTGAGACCTACACCCGTCGCTCTAGAGTGAACGGCAATGTGTCCATCCCGGACTCACGAAGTCCAGACTGGAGAGTGTGTGGGCGGCTGGGAGTTCATTGCCAGGCGCTTGAAAAGCGTTAAAACCTAGAGGCGGGGAGGGGAGAAGGGCGGTGCGGAGCCGGAGCCAAAGAGAAGAGGAGAGACTTGGTGGGAACGCTGATCCGTGGGGGGTCAAAGGGAGCCGAGGGGCCGCAAGGAAGCTGAGATGGGCGCTCCGAACGGCGCAGCCCACAGCCAGGGCCCTCCTGGCACCTCCGGGTCCCTGGGAGCTGCTCCCTGGAGCCCCTCTGCCCTCACGCCCCCGCCCACCCGCTAAGCCGGGGATCTGCAAGCCGCCAGCCGGGTGAGTGAGGGGGGCCGGCCGCCGCTCCCCCCAGCACCCCTCTCCAAGTTGGCACCCCCCTGGCTGCCATCCTCTCTAGGGATCCTTCCTCCCCTGGGGGTTCCTGGGGGCAGGACCAGCAGAGAAGTGTCCACTGGACCGGCTCAGGCAAGTGCAAGCTACAGGCGTTGGGGGAGGCTGGAGGGAGGGCAAGGAGATGAAAGGAGAAGGGAGACGATGGGGAGGGTAGCTTTAGGATTGGAGGAGATACTCTATATCCAGCCCTAAACCCCAGGGGAACTGAGTAGTGCCCAGACAAGAGGTCAAGCGCCTGTAGCCTTAAGCACAGTTCTCTGAAAAGAGAACGACAGAGAGGGAAACAGGAGAAGGGGGACACACAGCATGGAGAGGCTGCCCTGGGCCCCTCTGCTTTACCCTGATCCCTCCCCCGTCTTTAACTCAGTAAGAATCTGCCCTAGAATCCACCTCCAGTCCCCACCCAGCTGTCCACCACACCCTCCCAAGACCCAAAGTGAGGAGGGAATAGGGGGAAGTGGGCACAGAGTGACTTCAAAACCAAGAGACAGATAAAGGCAGGCCGCAGTGGCCCCTCTGACCTTAACCATTTGTCTAACCAATATTTCCTGGGCGCCTGGGGAGACCCAGACACTCCAGTGGGGATGTGACAGCAAACAAGGTGGATATAATCCTGGTCCTCAAGGTAGACCAGTGGGGGATACAGACCTGGACACAGCAGTTCCCCATCACCGAGGCAAAGGAAGTCTTCCTGAAGGAAGCGACGTCCCAGCTGCGCTCTGACGGTTGAGCTGGAGTTAGCCAGGTGAACGTAGAGGCAACAGGAGCAGCGTGGCCACCCGACCACACCTGGCGAGTTCTGCTCAGCTCCAGCAAAATCTAGAGGGCTGCCTGGAGGGAGCTAGGGCTGGGAGAGCCCAGGAGGGGTTTCAGCAGGGAGCGAAGGGGGAGGAGAGTGGAATGGGGTAGCAGTGAGTCTAGAGAGGAAGGGATGGGTTCTAGACCCCTGGAGGGAAGAATCTGCAGGGCTGGTGACAGACTAGATTGGAAATGTGGCGGGGAGAGCATGAGGGAGGAGGAGGTGCAAGGATGAAGCCAGGTTTCCGGCTGGGAGTCTGGGCTTTGTGGGAGAAGATGAAGTTTAATGGGCTTGTTTCTAAGAGGAAGAGAATGTTCCCAGGAGGGAGGGTTCAGGGGTCCAAAGCTGTGGAGAGGTCAAGTTAGCTAAGGACTGAACCGTCCTCACTGAATTCAGCACCGAGGAGGTGACTGGCGGCCTTGGAGCAACCGCCTTCGGAGCGCGGTGGCACAGAAGCGCGACGGGAGTGGACTGACCTTTGAGAAGGAGGTACAGTAGGGAGCGCAGACAGTGCTCTCAAGATGCAGGCAGGTGTGGGGGAGGTGGGGGCTTTGTTTGGTTTCAAGAAGGAGAGGCTCGAGTGCCTCAGGGAGGTGCAGGCGCGGTGAGAAGGGCTGAGCACTGACTAGGAAGGGGGACGTTCCCCGGGATCCTTGAGGGCCCGAGTCATGCCAGAGACAGGGATGCACGAGGGCCCTGCTGCCCAGCTGGTGATTTTCTTTTCACCTACACAGCTTAGCAGTTTGGGCACAAACGTGGAGGAGACAGAAAGCTGGACTGATGCAGGGTCGAGGCATCACTGGGCAGCTTTGGCAGAAGGACAAAGGAACAAGTTGCAAGACAAGGTAAACTGCAAGAGGGTAAGTGAAGTAAGGCAGTGGGGGTTCTCCGGTGGAAGCAGAAAGAAGCAGAGGTGAGAGGCTCATGGAGAAAATGTAGAGAGAGTTCCAGGATTGCATTAGATCAGAGCACTGTTACAGCAAGAGGCTGTGGAGTCGTGGTGAAGAACACAGATTTAGAAGACACACAGCCTAGGTCAGAATCCCAGCTCTGCCACATATTATCACCATGTCTGTGACCCTGGGCAAGTGATTCAACCTCTCTGAGCCTCTTTGTCCCCATCCAAAACTGGAGATGGCAATAGCATCTATCTATATGGTTGTCATAGGGCTTAAGTGAGTTAATAATATAAAGGGCTTAAAACAGTGTTTGGCACATAGTAGGTGCTGTGCAGGTGTTTCTATAGTGGTAGCCATGGGGTTTAGTCAAGAGTAGGATGGCTGGGTTTCTCAGAGGTGGAAGGATTCAGGGTGATGACAGGGGTGGTGAGGTCCTTGGGGTAACGAGGGGGAGCATAGTTGGGGTGGAACGGAGGAACTGGGCGTTGGAAATGAGGAGCCAAGGAACTAAGAGGGTGCAGGGTGGGGCAGTCGTGCAAAGGATGCTGAAGTCCCTCAGGGCACTTGGGCTGGAGGAGAAAGAGCGCCTCCCAAAGCCTTGGAAGGAGGTGGGCAGGAAGGGCAGTTCCACTGCTGCCAATCTGCAGTCCACCTCCACGCTCCCAGGCAAAGAGAAGTCTCCAGCGGTACCTCTGCTGGGCAACAGCTTTTTTCTACCAGATAGGCAGGCAACTGAGAGGGTCTTTGTGTCTGGCTATGTGTTTGCAACTCTCAGTGTGTAATGCATCTGTGTGTGTGTTTCGGGATATGTCTGGCCACTGAGTGTACACGTGTGATGTGTGTGTGCACATGCACTCAGGAATGAGGATCATGGGGCCCAGGTGTCAGACGCAGGAGCTGGGAAGCTACACCTCCAGATTTCACTCTCTTCATTCTCTTGTTTCCAGCCTGGAGAATCTGGGTGAGCCTCGTGTGAGAGTGTGTGTGTGTGTGTGTGTGTGTGCGCGCAGAAGTAGGGGAGCCGTGGGATTGGCTAGGGTGGGGGTGGTGGCAGCTTTGGGGGCTCCCAGGAGGCAGAATTCAGTTGGCAGAAGCTGAGAGCTTCCAGGGTAGTGAACAAGCTGGCACTGAGTAATGGTGATGTAGGAGGTTCCCTGAGGATGGGGGTGGAATGGAGGGTGGTGGATGGGGAGGCCAGGGGAGGGGGCTGGCCCAGAATTTCTGGGACTGAAGGGGAACAGAAGGGCCAAAGCTAAGGAAAACAGAGGGGTTCACAGTGAGGGGAAAGAGCTCAGACTGAGCAAATGAGGGACTCAATCTCACATGGAAGACAGGGGGCTGGGACCAGTGCCTGATGCTTGGACCGAAGCCCCAGCCCCCTTGCCCAGAGGCTCTTGGGTCCTTGCAGCAGGAACCTGGCACCAGAAGGCCTGGAAACTGCCCCTGGTCAAGTAACTGCTCTAGAACAACACAGACATCCAAGATTCAGAGACTGGGTGGGTCAGGCTGACCTGAGGGGCTTCAGGCGGAGACCCCCTCTCTAGGAGCTCTGCATCCATCTATGGAGGACCATCCTCCCTGAGCCCCAAGCTTGTTGATGATTGGCTGGATAGTAATAATCAATTACTAATTTTTAAAATAATCAAGTATCTCTATACCTTCCGTAAGCAGAAATTCTGGTGTAGCAGAAACAACGTGGCTTTTCAATCTGACAGAACTGGGTTCAAATCCCAGCTTTACCTATCACAACTGAGTAAACCAGGGAATGTTCTTCACCTCTCCGAGCCTCAGTTTCTCACTGTGAACTGGGTTCAGGATGGCAACAGCTCACGGGGTCATAGTAAAGATTAAATGTGTGAGTGCAGGGAAAGTGCTTAGCACAGAGTTGCTGTTCAACGTGAGTGCCCATCTCCCCAAAATCAGAGCTACCCCCCACCCCACCCCCACCCTGAACAGCAGAGCATCAGGTTACTTCTGCAGGGCAGGGTGAGGGGAATGACTTAATTCCAGCCCAAAGCAAAGAACAGCCATATTACAGATAAGTGTACAGTTTTTTGAGATCTTTTGCTATATTGGCAGTAATTTCTGATTGGTTTCCATGTCCACCTTCACAAACCACCAGCAGCAGGAGGACAGATTCAGAGACAATAATCTGGTTAAACCTTTCCCTTTACATTCAGCAGCTGAGGCCCAGAGAGGGGCCCTGGCCCTCCCAAGTTGCCCAACCAGACCAGAGTCAAGAACCCTGGTTATCTGAGGCCCAGCCCCTAGTGTCTGCCTCTGCCCCTAACTGCTTATGGCCTGGACTCCCAAATAGAGTCCACAAGGCCTCCCAGGCCAAGGCAGGGCAGGGGGGACTCTGGCTGCCTGACCAGGGTCATGCGCAGCTGAATGGCAATGGTCAGAGCCCTGGCTTTGTGGGAAAAGGCCAGGTTCTGGTCTGGCTTGGCCACAGACTCCCTCCATGAACTTCCTCACTCCTAGCCTCAGTGTCCCCCCTCTGCAGATGAAGGAATTGAATGAGATGATCTTTACAGGTTCAGCAGCTTGGGGTGCTCACTAAAGAGAAGGTTCCAATTCTAAAACTCAAGATTCAGAACAATGACCTTCCCTCCTGCTCAGGCAATGGAGTTGAAGACTGGCCTTGGGATGAGGTAGAAAGGGTTTGAAGGGATATTTGAAGGGATAGCAATAGCACCAACTCGGAGGGTCCTGCTTCTGAAATTAAATACTCCATCCTAGAAGTGACGAATGTCACAATTCATTGGCCAGAACTAGTCACACAGCCCCACCTAATCACAAATTGGCCAGAAAGTGCAATCATAACATGTGTTCAGAAGGCGGGAGTATCAGAAAGATTTAGTGAACAGCACCAATGACACCCAGAGCACTCGCTACAAAACAGTATCCACCAGCCCCAGCTGGAGGGCCACAGTCCACCAGATGGAAACGGTGCTGCGGACTGAATTAACTGCAATAGCTGAACGACCTCAACACCTCACCCCTGCGTGCTCCAGATCCCAATTAACCAGGGTGGAGGCAACTTCAGGAATCAGCCCTTAGCCTGTTCTCTGCCTGGGGTGGAGACTCTGGGAGTAGTCTGTCTTCCAGAGTCAGTTCTGCCTCCCAAGAGCAGGTAAGAATCATTTGCTGGCAATTAGCCCCTGGAAGCTCAGCCCTTGGGCAGGTATTTGCTTTAGTTGAACTGAGTGTGCTAAGCCAAGGAAGGAGCAAAGTGAGTTTACCTTCCTTAACAGACACACAGAACACACCCTGTCCTCCTCTGCTGTTGATATTTGAGCAGCATAAGTACTGATTACAGGAGCTTATCTACGGAAGCCTCTGCCCTGTGCTTCTGTCATTCAACAAGCACTTAGCAAACCTAGCGCTATACTGGGTTGAGAACTCAGGCTTTGGTGTCAAGACACCAGTTTTCAAATCCTGGCACCACCACTGCCACTCAATGGTCTTGGGAAACTTGAATCTTTCTGTGCCTCAATATCCTCATATACAAAATGGGGATATGACAATAATACTTAATCTCATGCTGTGAAAATTAAATTAGATGTTATTGCAAGGTGCTCAACACAACACAACTAACTTGGTTAGCAGTCTGAAAGTGCTAATTTCAGATTCTCATCTAGACTTGTTTATGGCTAAGAAAGACTAGCTTGTATCAGACCAACTCACTCACTGAGGGTAACTAAAAAGGCTGGATTAAACATTTAAGAAATCTGTTTAAAGGCATGGGAGAGCTACCAAGGCAGTAAGGACCTGAGGGGCCAAGATCTTGGAGAGAAGAGAAATAATATTTTATTTCACTCTTTCCCTTAAGGCATTTTCCAGTTTGTAGGGGGCAGTGGCCATGGATTTGGGAAGTCATAATTGGAATTTAGGGCTTAAAAAGTGGAAAGGCCCTGTTAAACACCTCCAGCTTTTAGTTGGGGGCCCCAAAAGGCTATCCTCTGCGAGTACTGGTTAACCAGATATAGACCAGACACAGGAAGACTGAAACACAGCTCCCAGTCAGTGCAGTCCCAGATTGGGCCTGTCCCTTCTTCAGCTGCATGTCAGAAGCAAAAGTAAATCTTCTCTAAAGGAAGATAACATCATCCAGGACCTCAAGCTATCTCTACAATGTTGGGCGTTTAATAAAAAAGTGATCTGGCATTACAGGAGATAAGACTTAATGACCCCAAACCAAAAGCAATAAAACAGACAATAAAAACAAGAGATCCAGATGTTGGAGTTTTCAGACATGGACTTCAAAGAGTTTAATATGTTCAAGAAAGTACATAAGAAGGAGTTTTTCAGAAGAAAACTGAAATCTATGAAAAAGAATCAAGTGGCAATACTAGAACTGAAAAGTTATAACAACTGAAATTAAGAACTGAATAGATGGATTTTACAGCAGAGAAGACACAGGTGAAGAGAGGATTAGTGAACTGGATGACAGATTGGTAGAAAAATAGCCAGAGAGAACCGGGGCGGGGTGGCGGGGGGGGAGGGCTAGAAAATACAGAATAGAGTATAAGAGATGTGTGGGACAATGTCAAATGGTTGAACATGTATGCAATTAGGTTTCCAGAAGGAGAGAAGAGAGAGAATAGAGGGAAAGATAATGGCTGAAAATTTTCCAAAAGAGGCAAAAATCAAGCCACAGATTGTAGAAGCATCAGGAAGCCCACAAAGGATAAATACAAAGAAAATCTCACCTTGGCACATCATAGTAAAACTGCCAAAACCCAAAGATAAAGAGTCTTCTCTATAAGGAAAAAGAAAGGAGAGCCTTGGATCCTCCAGCCACCTAGGCCTCCCCCCGCCACCCCCCGACCCTTGTCCAGTGTCAGCTTTCAGGAGTCTGCTGTGAGATAAGGTGAAAGGCCAGACACTATCCCCTCCATCAGGGGCTCCCTCCATCAGCCTCAGACAGAGCCTTCCCCATAGGAAGGACAATGTCAGATAATGATGAGGTACAGAAGGGGTGAAATTTGGGAATCTCACAGCACCTCCTGAGGGCAGCAGGAAGAAAGTGTTGGGATTTATCCCCACATCAACACCAAGGGGATCAAACCCTTCTCTTTAAAATGAAGCACGATTGCATACGTTGTGAACTGGACCATGTGTTCTCTGATTCTGGTCTTCCTTTTAGTCCAGCCACTAGACCCAGATCAACTTCCCTCTCTGAGCCTCCATTTCCTCAGTTGTAAGATGTGGCTGTTAATAAGTATCAAGCAGGTGTATCATTCAGTGATGTCATGCATGTGAAGCTGCTTTAAAAATTGTACCCCTTCAGCGGTTGCTATTGCTGCCTGGCAGAACCAACAGCTGCAGATCAAAGATGGTTCATGCAGGGCTTCCCTGGTGGCGCAGTGGTTGAGAGTCCGCCTGCCGATGCAGGGGATACGGGTTCATGCCCCAGTCCGGGAAGATCCCACATGCTGCAGAGCGGCTAGGCCCATGAGCCATGGCCACTGAGCCTGTGCGTCCGGAGCCTGTGCTCCGCAACGGGAGAGGCCACAACAGTGAGAGGCCCGCGTACTGCAAAAAAAAAAAAAAAAAAAAAAGACGGTTCATGCAAATATGGAGCTTCCTGAGGAATCTGTGGTCAGTAGATGCCCTCAAGGGTCAACACATGCTTTCTTCACCAGGATTTGGGGATTTCTGAATTCCTGCCAGCTTACTGTGTCAGCCAGGAGCTTCTCGCTGGAGTTGCAGGACAGCTGTCACCTCCCCTGGTGCCACCTCCCACTGTGATGCCAGGGGAGGAAGCCCTGGAGTCATCACATTGGGCAGGCCCGGAGGTGGCCTCCAGACCCTCTGACCTGCTTGGGCCAAGCTGATTCCTACCTGTGTCCAGAGTGACAACCTGAGCTGCCCCTCCCCAGCACTAGTCCTCGTTTTCACACACCCCATCATCAAATTCTCTCCAACTCCTCTGTGTACAGGCTTTGGACTCGGGAAGGATAATTCAGGGCCTGTCCCTGAGGCACTTCCATCTGAGGGACAGACTAACTGTTCTGTTTCCAAACTTGACATGACTGACCCCCCCAGATCTGAGACCTTAGAGCCCCTTCTTTATCAGCCACCACTACGACATGAGTAACATGGAAATCTCACTATGTCCTACACTGTTCTAAGCACTTGATTTAGCTTACAGCATTTAGTTATCACCACACCCTATCAGGTAGGTTCTCTTATTAGCCCCACATTACAGGTGTTAACACTGAAGCATAGAGAGTTAGGCCACTTGTCCAGGTCATGCTCCGTTACTCATCCAGCATGCTCCGTGCCAACCAGTAGTCCCATCAAATTACTCCCCTCCCACCCCAACTCAGAGCCCTTTTCCGACACTTTTTCACAATTCTAACACAGCTCCATGGCTATGATCTCATCCTTCGAGGGCCTTAATACCTGTGATTTCATGTTATAGAGCAGAATTCTCAAATAGAAGTCTTAAACTCCCCAGACTCTGATGACATTACCCTTGCTTCTGTACACATTCCCAGAATTATAGAATCCAGTGATAGATCCCACAACCAGATACAATGAGAAAATCCTAGAAAGGGATCCTAGTACCCAGTGATTGGGCTTTTGAGTCCAGGTTCAACACTAGACTCCCGGGGGATGGGATGGGGGTAGGAGTGGAATCTAATAGAATGCCCAGTCTGGGAAGGACCCGGGGCCTTGGGTCTGCTCCAGCCCAACCCATGTAGGGACTGTCTCTTCTCACTGACCATCTAAAACTTCAAGAGCTCCTCACTCTCATGTGGTCATTCACTCCAGGGCCTCATCTGATATTCGGGAAAGTTAATGTCATTGCTATGCCTATCAGAACCTGGGGTGGTGGCCCCCAGGCCAGGCAGCAGGTCATGAGGTCCCGGTCCCAGATACTGGGTAAATCGCTAGATCTCTCAGCGCTTCAGTTTCCTCTTCTGGATGAGCTGGGGCTAGACCAGATGATTTCTAGGGCCTCTAACACTCAAGGGAGGAAGCTAAGTCCCAAGAGCTGCCACCTGGCCTCTGATTAGAACTACTGATCATGATTATCACTGTGCCGAGGACTTTACACCTATTTACTCACTTAATTAGCCCAAGAAGGCTTTCTGGAGGAGAGGAGGTGGAGGACTGGTGTCTGTCTGGAGGACATAAGGAAGTGGGGAGGGAGGGAAGATGGCAAGATTAGCCACGAGGAACTCCAGGGACCTGGTGGGATAAGGGAGTCTTCCCATGGGGGGTGAGCTGTTGCTTCCCAAAGGCAGAGGCGGAGACAGGGGCTGGCCAAGACGGCATGGCCTCTGCACTCCCAGGCACTGAACGTAGCCACAGAACGGAGAGTGGGGTTGGAAGCCCAGATGCCCAGCTGACCTCTCCCTTGATCTGTGCCCACAGGACTACTGTGAGCTGAGCCGCTGACATGTGGGCTGGCCGGGGCCGGCGGCAGGAGGGAGCTGGATGAGTGCCCGGAGTCCCCAGGCCGATGCCGCCCCCGGAGAAGAGCCAGGGCCCCCCGGCCCGGGCGCCCGCGGGCTGCGCTCAAGGCCGGCTGCCCGGCCCGCCGTCCCCGGCGCTGTTCTGCGCCTGCGGCCTGTGCGTGCTGCTGGCGGGCGTGAACGTGACGCTGGTGGGCGCCTTCGCTTCCTTCGTCCCGGGGCACAACGCGCCGCTCATCTTGGGGCCGGCGCTGCTCGTGCTGGCGCTCGGCTTCTTCGCGGCCTGCTGCGTGTGTAGCCGCCGCCGCGGGCCCGCGCCCCGTTCGCGCTCGACGGCGGCCGCGGGTCCCTGCCAGGGCGGGGGCGGCGGGCGGGTGGCGCTGGAGATGGAGAGCAGCGAGCGCACGGCGCAGGACACCACTGCCGTGCAGATCAGCCCCGCCCCCTCGGCCGCGTCGTCCGGCCGCTCAAGCCCCAGCCCCGGCCCCTTCGCCCTGGATGCCCCCGCGCCCGCAGCCCTCTACGCGCCGCGCGCCGATGGGGTCCGGCTCGACCTGCCCCGGGAGGGCGTCGCCCCCTAGCCTCCTGGGTCCCCGGTCCTGACTCCCCTCTCCCGGTTCCCTCCCATCAGTGCCATTAGGAAAAAAGAGAGGGAGGAGGAGAGACAAGAAAAAGAAAACTTTCATACGGGTCCGGTGCTGGGCACAGGTGGCCTCCTCTGTCCCATCTCTGGAACTTCCGGGGGAGGGAGGGGGTAGTGTGAGGATGGTGTCCAGGCAGGGCCCTCAAAGGGTGGGGTCTGCTGGGCCCTAGTTTACCTCACTCCCCAGACGTCCGGAAACTGGACTGCTGGTCCTTCCCTCCCTGGGCACTGTGAGCAGAGCCACTCTGAGGGGCTCTCAGCAAGGCCCGCGCCCCCAAGGGGTGGGAGGAAGAGGGGGAGAAAGGATGGGTTCAGCCTGGGCTGTCTCCTGTCCCCGCCTAATGAGAAAGGCTGCCCGACCCCCTTCTGTCCCTCCCCGCCCTCCTTGTCTCTACCCCAACATTACCTTTTGGGATTAATGGGGGCAGGATCTGATCTGAGCCAGATCATCCCTAAGATAGAGCTGTGTTGAGCACACTCCACCCTTTCTGCCCGACTAGAGCAGGGGGAGCTGAGCTGGGGGCCGACAGGGAGGAGTGGTGAGTGGGCTCCTCCCACCCTGAAGGTCTTGAACCGCACTGTGTATTCCCGCTGTACCTCCCTCGCTCCTTAATAAATCACCTTTGGAGTCGTCCTCTGCCCTTGTGCAGTGCAGGAGGGAGGAGCTGACTGCGGGGCCTCTGACCCAGCACCCTGGAGTCTTCGGTCCCCCCACCCTGCGGCGGAGTGCTTCATCATCCCAGCACCAGCCCCCCTTGGAGACCTGGAAGGGAGCCCCAGGGAGAGGAGTATGTGACTGTGAACAAAAGACTGAGACTGTGGGTGCCTGTGAACATCTGTGGAAACAGGGTGTCGGATAGGGGGCTGGATGAGTATATGAGTGTGACTGTGGGTGAGACAGCCCGGCTACGTTATGAGATGGGGAGTGTGGGAGTATTTTGGGTGACACTGTCTGACATCACACCCGTGTGAGAGCATGTGTGTGTGTGTGTGTGTGTGTGTGTGTGTGTGTGTTGGTGGTTGAGGGCTGGGTCACCCAGCAGGGATGATGAGGCAAGAAGGGCTCCCCAGGTCTTGCAAAGCCTACACCTTTCTCCTGGCCTGGCTGAGCTTGCAGTCTGGGCTCAGCCTGTCCTCTGTCCAGGTGGGTGAGAGTGCCTGGTAGAGAAATGCAGGCTGCCCTGCAAGAAGAAACAAGGGGGCTGGGGGGAAAATACTGCAACCCTGGGCCAGCCCCTCCTCTCACTTCAGGGACCCAGGCAAGCTGTGCCCAGTGATGGTGGCACGCACTGGCCCACCACCCCTGGCTGGCCATGACTCCCTGTCCAGCTGCCCTTGGCTTCATCAGCCTCCCTTTCTCTTTCCAGGCTGGGCTCTGCTGCTCTTCTGCCCTGGCACAGGCACTTTCCACCAGCCCTGGAGCTCTTTCTTCCTCCCTTCCTCTGACCCTCTCTCTGCCTCTTCCTCTCCTGCTTTCTCCCTCCCACTGACCTGAAGAAGAGTGACTCCCTCTCAGTGGGCGCTGAGCAGGTCAACTCTATTAATTAGCACGGGTCGATGGTCCTAACCTTTGAAGCATCTAGCCCCTGGAGCTGATGACCTCTTCTCAGAGCACTTCCCCACCCCCACCTGCATGCGTGTGTGTGTGTGTGTGTGTGTGTGTGTGTGTGTGTGTGTGTGTGTGTGTGTGTGTGTGTGTGTGT
>NW_021703774.1:142738928-142788749 GCF_005190385.1 Monodon monoceros
TGTGTGTGTGTGTGTGTGTGTGTGTGTGTGTGTGTGTGTGTGTGTGTAAGGAAGGCCACCTCCCCAGGCTCCAGGCCTGTCTCTTCTGGTCCACTGGCAGCCTCGGACGCCACCTGCTGCCTTGGAAGAGTAGGAGGTGAGAGGGGCCACTGCTGATGCCGCCTTGGGGTGTGGACCACCCTTCTCCCACCACCTTCTTAAGAAGAGGCACCCTAGATTCCAGCCCAGGAATGCCAGGCCCAGCCCAAACCCCTCCCCCTCCTGCTGGCAGAGGCCTGGAGTTGCACCATCAGGGTTTCTTCCTCTTCTACAAGAAGACTTCCAGATCCTGTCTTGGAGCCTGGCTGCTGGGGAGGAGAGTGAGCATGTGATAGGCAGTGGGCCACAGATCGATGGTGCGAGTGAATAGAATGGGATCAAGGTGGCAGTAGAAGGCGGGTTGTGGGGCATGGCTCCTTGGAGCCTCCCTTGCATTGTCACCGCCAGCTGAAGGTCATCTTTTGTCCCGTCTGTGCCTCCTCTCCCTCCCCAGGCACACCAGGAGATATGCTGTATACCCCAGGACCCACTTTCCAATCCGCCAGCCCTAGCAAAGCCCCCCAGTATCCCTCCAGGCCTGCCACACCTGGGGACTCCTTCCCTCATATCCCTTCAGGCCCCCCTAGGGCAATGCATCCACCGTGGAGCCAGCGAGGCCCAAGGGCAGCCGCAGTCTCCACACACAAGGAGGCTGGAGGATTGCCCTGTCTCCGCATGTCTGCAGTCCCCTCCCCGGCAGGCTCCAGGCCCTGAGGGCAGAGAGGGGCTCCAGGGCGCCACCAGGTGGGGAGCACGTTTCTGTGGAAGGAGAGGAGGTGATTCTGAAGGCACAGAGGCAGGAAGCTCCCTGACCTTGAGGAATCTGAGCAGGGACTGGCACCTCCCGCTGGGACACTGACGAGGGGTCCTGGGATGAAGGCTAAACCCTCCCACTCCCACTCCTGGCCCTGAGATTCAGAACTGAGGCACCAGGGTATGTCCTCAGAGGTCCAGGGGCTGCACACAGTCCTATGTGGAGGACACATAGCTGGTCCTTCTGAAAGGAGGGGTGCCGCCTGGGGCCTGGGGGAGCTCAGGGGTGGCACAGTGAGGCCACCTCCCAGAGGGCCAAGACAAGGGAGCCCACTAAGGACTGTGGACTCAGATCCTCTCCCTCTCTTCCCACTAGAAGAAATGAGGGCGGCCACTTAGGACCATTTTTTACTAATTAATTCAACAAATAATTCCTGAGCCCTACTATGAACCCATAGCTTGGTGAACAAGCTCTGGAGGAGCTTACGTTCTACTTGGGGGAGAATTAAAGCATTAAATAAGTAAGCAAACAAGACAAAAAATCCTAGCTAGTTGATAGTGCTGTGCAGAAAATCACAATAGGAAGGTGTGACAGAGGGACTTCGATGGCTGGAGAGGTCTTCTCTGAGAGGTGACATTTAAGCTGAGCTCTGACTGACAAGAGTTGGCCACGCATGGGTCTAGAGCAAGAGCATTTCATGCTCAGGAAAATGGCCAGTGCAACCCTAAGGTGAGAATGAACTTGGCTTCCATGTGTCAGACCAAGAAAGAAGGGCTGTAGAGACAAGGGTGGGAGATGAAGTTGGAGAAGGTGGGAGCAGGCATAGTGCTCAGCTCCTGTAAAGCTTAGTAAGCGGGGTGAGGAGCTGGGGTTTTATTCTCCGTGAGATGGGAGCCACTGGCGGGTTTTAAGCAGGGAAGTGACATGATCTGATTTATGACTGTACAGCTCACTCTGCCTGCTATGTGGAAAATAGATGTTGAGGGACACGAGGGAAAAGAGGGGCCAGGTTAGGAGGTCATTGCAGTGGGAAACGCTGGGAGTCAGGACCGGAGCGGTGGTTGTGAGCTGGGCCGATTCGACACCCATTTTTTTTTTTTTTTTTTTTTGCGGTACGCGGACCTCCCACTGCTGCGGCCTCTCCCGTTGCGGAGCACAGGCTCCGGACGCGCAGGCTCAGCGGCCATGGCTCACGGGCCCGGCCCAGCCGCTCCGCGGCACGTGGGATCTTCCCGGACCGGGGCACGAACCCGTGTCCCCTGCATCGGCAGGCGGACTCTCAACCACTGCGCCACCAGGGAAGCCCTCGACACCCATTTTTGAGGTCTCCCTGTCAGGGGAGTTTAAGGGAGTGAAAGAGAGGAATCTGGAAGGAAGTTCTAGAATTTTGGTTTGAGCAGCTGGGCATATGGTGGAGGAAAAGCAAGGGCTGTTGTCAGATGAAAGGTCTGTAAACCCAGTGGAGCTGTCCTGTAGGAGCTGGAGCCGCAGGCCCGAGTTCCAGATGGAGAGCCCTGGGGAGGCAGATGCAGAAGCCATTGACCTGTGGGTGGTGGTGAAGCCATGAGTCCAGATGAGGCGTATGAGGAGAGATGAAGACCAGGAACCAGAACCTAGAGTAGTCCAACCTCTGACTCTTAGGGGAAAGAAGGGACTTGAAGTTGCCCAGTTCTGAATCTCACCTAAGTGGAGTCGGGGATCAGGGAGAAGTGAGTAGAATGTGAGCTCAAAGAGGTTGGGACTTCTGGCTTATTCACAGCTGTGCACTCAGTGCCTACCTGGCACAAGGTAGGTGCCCCATAAATATTTGTCAAACGACTGAATGAGTAAAGGGTGTGAATGTTATCACACAGCTAAGACTCTGGGCCGCCAGAAACAGGGATTTATCAAGATGCCTGATTCTGGACAGGAAGGGAGAAAAGCTCCTTATGCGTGTGGGAGTTCTCCTGGCCAATTCCTGTTTTCTGCTTTGTGGGGAGGTGGGGTGACACAGGAATATAGAGCTGGCTAGATGAGCATTAATGGATGCACCTGAGGGCCAGGCTCCCCTGCATAGGAGATGGCCAGATGGATGGGCTAAGACTGAGGAAACCGGCACTGCTAGGGAGTGCCACCAGAGGGCACCCTGGGCACATGACAGGGGATAGAGGTGACAGCCCAGCCAGACTGCACAACTTTGCCTTTTCCTCTTCTGAGGAGGTGGGGAGCAGGGAGTTGGGTGTGCATGAAAGGGGTGGGTGTTAAAGTCACCCAGATTCACTAAGTGACGCCTCCAACCCTGGAACCTGACCTTACGACAGAGGGAGGCCTGGTGCTGGACACAGACATCCTTTATCAAGGACACAGGTGAGTCCTGGGTCTGGTCCTGGACTGAGCCCTCCACTCTGATTTTAGACTAAGTCCTGACCTGAGCTTGATCCTGACCACATTCGGAGCCTTGACCCTGCCTGGGCCACACAGTGAACCCTGATCCTGATCTTAGACTGAGTTCTGACTTGAACCCTGACCTTTACCAAAAATTGAACCCTGATCTGGGCACAGACTGAGTCTTGGTCATGGACAAACATTAAGCCCTTATTCTGGGCACAGACAGCCCTGACCCTGATGCATGCACTAAGGCCTGATTCTAGTAACAGGTTGAGCCTGACGCTGGTCACAGAGCCCTGAATTTGGTCCCAACCTGAACTCTGACCCTAATCAATACACTGAATGCTGACCCTGAACTAAGACTGAGATTTCATCATGGTCACGGACTGAGCCTTGATCCCAAAGACTGGCTCCCACACACCCCATTGACTACAGGACCTTCCAGATGAGGTTCCCAGGCCAGGCTTCAGCCCCAGAAGGAAGTAACTTCTGGAAACACTTTGGAAGGGGAAAGAAGGAATTCTGGGTCTCTGAATGGTCCGGAAACTCCTAGACATTGCATCCCTGAGAGGCCAGACAGAGAAAGGCCGGTTCTAGGCTGTCCGGGACATGAGGGATGAAGGACAGCTGGGCCTTCTCCAGATACCCCTGGAGCTCCGGTGAGGCCTGCCCGCCTGCCTGTGCGTCTGGGGGCCTCCAGCCTGGGCGCCTCTTCCATCTGCACTTCTGACTCCCGCTAAAACCTGGGCAAGTCCCTTCCACCCCTGGAAGGGGTGCTCCACCCCTCGTTACCTTTCAGGGCAAAAGGGAGAAGGTGACCAGGTCATGACTGAGGGTCCCGTGTCCCCACCGTGTACCCTGGCAGGAAGAGAAGCCCCCTCGCTCTGGCCGGTCACTGCAGACAAGCAAGAGAAAGTGAATCACACTCAAGGCGGCTCCAGCCAGACCTCAGCCTCAGGTTGGCAGTGGTGGGTGAGACAGGAGCAGGGAGGCGGGAAGGAGGAGTCCCGGAGGTCCCCGTACCCTCCCGGGGTCTGGTGTGTGTGTGTGAGGACAGGAAGGTCCGCGAGGCACCACGCAGCCCCTCCGCAGGGCACACTGCCCAGGTCAGGGCCGGCTCGGGGAGCCTCGGCCCTGCGGGGCCCGAGCGGGCCTCTGCCAGGCCCTCCCCAGGCTCACCTTGGGCGGCACTGGCGCGGGCGTGGGGGCCGAGCCAGGCGGGAGCCGGGGCGGGGGAGGGGCGGCTCGAGTCAAAAACGCTGACGCCGAAGACAATGAGCTCTCCCAGGCTGAGGCAACTCATTTGGTCCCGGCCACGCTTTATTAAATTCTCATAAACCTGTCAGGGGGGACAGGGCTCGCTTCAGTTTACCTCATTAGCCCGACACAATGACAGTGGGGGGGGGGTGGCGGGGGGTGGCGGCAAGGGGAGGCCCGCGCTCAGCTCTGAGAACCGAGCCAGCCGGGAAGATAATTGAATTAAGTGGCTTTTGTTAATGGTTTTTAAGACTCCGAAGTGTAAATAACATTTAGGGCCTTTCTTTTAACAGGGCTGGGGTTTCAGAGACCCGGGGAGCTTAGGGGAGGCCCAGCTCAGGTCCCTGCCCCTCTGCCCCGACCCCAGGGGAGCTTGGGAGGGGCGACCCGCCGGGGCTGCCCCGGGATGCGGCGAAGTTACGCTGCGAGGAGCGAGGGGAGGGGCCAAAGAAGGTGCGACAACTTCCTGGTGGGGCTTTGAATAGAGACGGGGAGAGACGGGGGCCGCGATCTCGAGCGGGCGGAGAGGCAGGGGCTGCCGGTGGTGAGCTGCCCAGGCCTGCAATGCCACCATTGGACAGAATGGCCAGGGCTATCCCTGGGGTGCTACTGGAGGCGTGGACTGTGAGGGTCAGGGGACCTGGCCTTCTGGGGGTGTGGGGTGGAGTAGTGTTCATTCCTCGCTGCGAGGGCAGCGGGACTAGGCGGTTATGGCTGTATTGCTTATGGCCGCTGGGAGGGGCCCCCCGGGAAAGAGTGGGAACCCCTTCGCAGGACATGTGGGAAGCCTGTGGTGGCCGGTGGACTAGACCCCAGGCTTCCTGAAGGAGACTGGACTTGAACTGAGCTATAAGAGAACCTGCAGATAGGGGTGGGGAGTTCACATCTCTGGGGGCACAGGGCCTGGGCAGCTGCATTCCGGGGAACAGGAACATGGAAAAGCTGCTTGGAAAGCTGTCCCCTGGCTGTCCTCAGTCACAGCTTCTCCTTCTCTGCAGACAGAACCAGGTCCAGGAGCTGATGGGGCTGGAGGCGAAGGGCTCTGGGCTAGGTCCCAAGGGGCTGGAGGGGGGGCGGGGCTTGCCCTAGGCCAGCCCACAAAGGGTTAAGGCATTAATCGCCCTTGCATGCGACAAAGGGAAGTGAGTTTTCTGATCCAGAAAGGATCAGTCCCTGGGACGCCCCATCAGGCCCTTCAGCGTGAAATTACACCCCAGCGGGGGTGCTCCCCTCCCCTCCCCCACACACACACTACCCGCCTAGGCCTGGTACAGGATTAGGGCCTGGAGTCATCAGCTTAATAGATCCCACCCACCCCCCCACCCCTTCTCCCCCAGAGCCTTCAGTGGAGCCTTCAGTGGAGCCTCCAGGCCTGCACCAGCCTGTCTGTCGACCTGATCTGTCTGGTCCTCTCTGGCCTCACTCTTGGTCTGCTCCTTCCATCCGTCTCCTCAGCTGCACCCTGACCCCACTCTCTATTTGAGTTTCTTCATAACCTTTAATCAGCACCCCAAACATATTTGTTTCAGCACCTATCTACCTGTTGTCTGTCTCCCCACCAGCAATGAGTGCCTTGGGAGCAGGGACAGTCTCGTTCAGCACTGCATCTCCAGTTCCCAGGCTATGTCTGGCATATAGATGGTGCTCAATAAACATTAGTTGACTGAGGCCCCTCCCAACCACCTCACAAAGACTGGTGGCGGGTGGTCCCTAAAGTGTGGGCACTGGGACTCAAGACTGAGAGGAGGGAGCTAAAGCCTGTGCCAAGACAGGGCCACATCCTCAGGAAGAGAAGAGACAGGAAGAGACAGGGACTGGGCTACAGCCTCAGCCTCAAGCCCAGCCTCATCTCTAAAGGAGAAGGGCGAGGCCCTGCATGGCCAAAGGGTGCTCACTGGTCCTTGGGCACCATCCCTGGACACCCCTTCATCCCACTTCCTTGGGCAGCTGCTGGGCCTTTGCCACGAGTGCCTCCAAGCCCCATCTGCACCCACAGCGGGTCATATGGTCCAGCATGGGGAGAGGCCCTGGATGGAACAACTGAGGAAACTGGGGGGTGAATATCACACAGAAGAGAAAACTCAGCAGGATATTCAGAAAGCAAGGCCGTCCAAGGCAGGCGGGTGGCCTGAATAGACTACCCTCCAACCTCTACACAGGAAACAGAGGCCCAGAAAAGGCCAGGGCTTGCCCAGGGCCACAGAGCAAGGCCAGACAGGAACCGGGCTCCCAGGGTCCGAGGCAGAGCCCGCCCCTCACGCTGCACCTCCAGTTCAGTTAGACAGGTGCAGTATTGGTTCCACAACAACTCTGAGCCTGGCTCTGCTCGTGCCAAGTCCTGCTCAGGGAGCTCCATCTGGGTGTCCCTGGGTGGCCAAGAGGGGTCAAGAGAGGGAGGGGCTGAGTGATCAGGCGAGGCTTCCTGGCGAGGGTGCATATGGATGGGTTGTGAAGAGTGAACAGGCTTTCCCTAGAAGGCCTGATCAGCAAGAGCAGACAGGTGGGAAGGGGCACAGTGAGTGCGGGAGGTGCCACGTGGTCCAGTTTGGTTGGACGTCCCAGAACAGTGTGAATAGATGTCTTCTGTGTGCACACCACCCCCACCCCCCAGGCCAGGCCTGATGTGGAGGAGGCAGGTTTCAGCTCAAATGAGGAAGAACTTCCCAGTCAGACCTGGAGCAGGCTGCCCTGCAAGGTAATGAGCTTCCCGTCCCCGTGGGTTTGTGGCAGGGGCTGGGTGTTAGTGACTCCTGCCCAAATGGGGACTGAACTGGAGGGGCCCTGAGGATGTCTGTTCTGAGAACCTGTAGCAGGAACCCCCAGACCATCCACACACCAGGCCCTCCAGTAGGCCACCGCCAGCCCACACTTGTCCATTCGCTTGGGCTTAGTGGGATCCTGGCAGCTAGAACAGGAGAAAGGGAGAGGAAAAGACAGGCAGAAAGACTCCTTTTGCAGGTCTGGCTACTCCAGGTCCTGCCTGTATATCTGGAGCTTCCACCCAGTGCAGTCAGGGGCTTCAGTCCAAGCCCAACTTAAACACAGGGACTGAGGCCCAGAGAGGGACTTCTCCCATGTCCCACAGTCCGAGAGGCAGGTCGGGGCTTGCTGGCTGCACAGTCTCTCTCTAGGTGGCTTACCAAGAGCAGACTGAAGGTAAGTCTGAATGAGGCAAGCCTCTCAGGTATCTTGTCGGCCCTGCCTCCAGAGGGTCCGTGTATGCTGGGGAGGGACCCCAGGGCCAAGGATGCCCTGCACCTGCTAAAAGAACCAAAACTCCCTTTCATCTCTCCCATGTTGTCAAGCATCCACCTCAGCCTAGCCTACATTGTTCCTGAGGCACAAGGGCTCCTGTTTCTTGGAGCTCTCTCCTCCGGGAAAATCTTAAGGTAAAAAAGTGTTCCCGCCCTCCTGGCTGCCCAGCACATCTGTGTGGAGGCGATGGATGGATGGGCTGAACTCTGAAGGACCCAGGCTTCCAGGTCTGCAGCCGCTCAGGTGGGGACGGCAACAAAGAGCAGCTTTGTAAGCACATGCTCACACTCACACACACCCGCACACGCCCCACACGAGCTCTTTCCAAGAATGGCTCTTCAAACCTGGTTGCCAAGATAAAGGAACCACTGGGCAGTCAGTCCCCAGGACGAAATATCGCTCCCGTGGCCTTTGTTATTCAAAGGGCTTTGCAAAGTCTCCAGACTCCTCTTGGAAAGGATCCCAGGCTGGGGTGGCAAGTTCCCCACAGCTGGGGACTTAGGTGAGGATGGCACGGCCTCCCCAGCCTGGCAGGGGGAGGAGCACCCCAGGGGGCCAGGCTTAGAATCATTAGCAGCTGTGGCAGCGGTTCAATCCTCCGCTTCCATTATTAGCTCACTGGGTTCCCACGGGCTGGGGGGTAGACAGAGATCTCCCCATTTTACAGATGATAAAACAGAGGTTCACAGAAGCCTAGCAGCTTATTAAAACAGCCCCACAGTGAGTCACTGCTAGAAATGAAATTGACTTGGTACCAGTGACAGACTTAGCTCAGCCCTGCCCCGAATTGAGCTCTGCCCTGGCCCCATTCTGAGCCCCAACTCTGACCTCTAATTGAGCTGTGATTTGCCCTAGACTGAGCCCTACCCCCGGCCCCACATGATCCCTGATCCCAGCCACACACAAAGCTTTGACCCTGGCCCCATTCTGAGCCCCACCTCTGTCCCCTAACCCATGTGCCCCGGGCTGATCCCTGATTCTAGCCTCAGACTTATTCCTGGCCCTGTTCCAGACCAATCCCTGATCCTTGCCTCAGATCGCCTCTCCTGTTAACTGTAAACCTCACGAGGTTAGAGACCTGTGCTCCTCACCCACTGCTCCTACCTCACATTTATGTATGTGTGATTATTCGCGCAATCTCTACTTTACCCACTAGACAATCATAGGGCCAGTCTAGTTTCGTTCGCCAGCACTTATAAGAATGTGATCATAGCAATAATAACAAGTATTTATTGAGTATTTACTAAATGCCAGGCTTTGTGCTAAGTGTTTTACAGATGTTATTTAAACCTCACAAAGAGCCCCGAAGTCAGCGTTATCATTAGGCTGTTTTACAGATGAGGACACTGAGCCCCAAGATCGCACTAGGAGGAGGTATATAGAAGTGTGGTATATTCTTAGTAGTTCCCTCCACCCATCACATTCAGCTGCCCGGTGAGGGATGGGGGTGGACAGGGAAGGCTCAGCTGTAAGACGAAGCGAGGCATTCGGGCAGGTGGGAGAAGTCGAGGGCTTTCTGGAGACTCGGAGTTTCTAAAGCCTCAGAAGGGCCGAGTGAGTCAGGCTGAGGGAGATTGTGATGAGGGCGTGAGAGCCGCTCCATAATTGGTGGAGTCCGGGGCAATATGAAAATGCAGGGTCCTTTGTTTAAAAGTTAAGGATTTGGGGGCTTCCCTGGTGGCGCAGTGGTTGAGAGTCCGCCTGCCGATGCAGGGGACACGGGTTCGTGCCCCGGTCCGGGAGGATCCCACATGCCGCGGAGCGGCTGGGCCCGTGAGCCATGGCTGCTGGGCCTGCGCGTCCGGAGCCTGTGCTCCACAACGGGAGAGGCCGCAACAGTGAGAGGCCCACGTACCGCAAAAAAAAAAAAAAAAAGTTAAGAATTTTGAAATGGAGACATCAGAAAAATACAGGGCTTGAGCCCAGAGGCCTATGTGTCCCCAAGGTGTCCTCAAGAGAGCAGATGGTGTGTGAGGATGGATGCATGGAGTCAGGGAACAAGGGTGTTAAACGGCAGCTCGGGCCCGGGTCTGACTCTCGTGTGGGTATCTGGGCAGTGTCTTCAGCAGGCCCAGGGCAGCAATCGTGGAGAATCTCCAGGCACCAAGCTGGCAGTGTGGCTTGGAGGCCTGTGTGTAGGGGGGAGTTAGAGCCACTGTCCCAGCGTTGGGGGGATGCTGTCCGGAGTGTAAGCCAGGGAGAGTGCACATCTGGGAGTGGGGCAAGTGTGCAACCTCCAGGCGAGGCTGAGGGCTTGTATGGGTGGTGTGTGCAAGCATAGCAGAGACAGACACGCAGACACCCTGAGACTGTGTGGTGCAATGCAGAAGTCAGCACGTCCCGTGTGTATCACAGAGAGGATACGTGTGTGAGTGTGTGTGTGGTTGTGAGCGGGGGAGGGTACGAGTGTCCTTGGGAGTTGGGAGTGTGTGTGTGACTGTGGGTGAGAATGTATGCAGATCCCCACCTGACCTCCTGGGGCTGGCCCTGTCCCCGTTAGGAGGGGATCCCAGGGGGAGATGTCTCCCAGCCTGCCAGCCCCCAGGCCTTGGAGGGGTCAGGTCCCCTCTGGGAGACCTTCCTGCCTGCATAGGGTGAGCAGAGCTGCACAGCCGCCTCCTAGGCTGCCCGGGTGATCCTGGGCCGGTGGTGTCAGGTTCCTGGTGCCGGGCCCTCCCTCTGCAGCCCTCTGAGGGCCTTTGTTGGAAGTTCAGACAAACTTGTCAGGCGGGCGGGCAGGAGGCTGCCTCCTAATCGGCTTTCCCAGAAGGGAGCAGAGAATGAGAGATGGGGTGGGGTGGGGGTGGGGGAGCTCCAGGCCCGGCAGCTCTGTGGGAAACGGGGGAGGGGCGGACCCCACCCCGCCCCGCCCTAAAGGGGTCCATCCCCCAAGACCCTCTCAGATGGTGCCCCTTCCACAGGGCCCCCAAAGAACCCTGGACCGAAGGAAAACACGGGCCAAGGTCTAAGGAAATGAGGATTCAGGGAGAAGCTCCAGGGAGCCCCCATGCCTTTCTCATCTCACCCACCGTGGGCTGTCTGAGCACCTACTGCGTGCCGGGCACAGGCCACTCAGCCCCTCGGCCTCCTCCAGACCCTTCTCCTCTTGGTCTCACCTAAGCCTCCCAGGAAGCAGGCTGGACATAGTTAATGATTCCCAGTCAACAGAAAAGGAAACTGAGGACTAGAAAGGGGCAGTTATTTGCCCAAAGTCACCAGCAAGCCAGGAGCGGCTTGTCCCAACTCCATAACAGAATTTTCTTTGCTTTGTAGTCAGTGTTTCCCTGAGGTCCCATCCTCAGAGTCCCCTGTGTAATCTTACTTAGTGACATGGTTTCACTCTCTGTCTCTGTTGACAACCACCAAGGTGAAGTGCATGGATTCTGAGGTTAGCCAGGTTCATACCTTGGTTTGCCCAATACTTAGCTGTGTGGTCATGGGCAAGTTATTTAACCTCTCTGCGCCTCAGTTTCTTTATCTGTTAAATGGGGATAATAATACCACATAGAGTTATGTGAGTATTAAATGACAATATCTGTGAGGTGCCAGTCACAGAGAAAGTGTTACGTAAGTACTTATTAAATAAAGTCTAAGCAACGTAGACAGACCCCTCTTTTGCGCCCTGATCTAGTACATCCCAACATCTTCCCTTGAATAAATTAAAGGTGCCCCAAAGACCAGTCTAACTCGGGCTCATTCCCCTCACCCCAGCCCAAGGGTCCCCATCCACCAAGCCAGAGACTCAGGAGCACCCTTGACCCCTCCTAAACCTGCAGTAACCATAGTAATTCTACTTCCTTCCCCCACCCCTCCTCCCCTAGTCCACATTGATGTCACCCTCCTCCCACCAGGATGTGACAGTGGCCTCCTCTCCGTCTCCTTACCTCCTCCTGAGCCACCATGCAGCAAAGGTATGGGAGGTTGGGATTTTCTAAGATGCAAATCTGATCACCCCACTCCCCCACTGGGTGGGAATAGCTCCCAACGCCCCTTGGGCTTGAGTCTGAGCTCCCAGCTTTCCTTTCCCTCCTCAGCCCCTGACACTACCCCGCACCGTTCTCAAGCCCCACCTGGACAGGCCCTGGCTCCCCCAGGGCTCGGGGCTCACCAGTTGTCGGTCCTGCAGCTCTGTGTGTGATGTGCCTCCCAGGATACTCTTCTCTCTTGCCCTCCTGGTGAACACTGGACCTATGTGACTCAGCTCAAAAGTCTCCCTCCTAAGGGGCCTTCCTGACCTCCCTGGGCTGAGCTAGGGACCCCTCCTCTGAACTCCCATGGTTCTCTATTTTTTGAACCCCAAATAACCCTGTTTTGTACTGTCTTAAGAGAAGGGACCATGTTTTCCTTACTCGTTTCTATGTGCCCAGCACAGGGCCAGGCATACAGCAGGTGCTCAGTAAGTGCTGAGTGCATGAGTGATTTGAACTGCAGAGTTCCCAGGGTGCCCTCTCCACCAGGGAAGGTGTATACCTGGGGCAGAGGTATGTAGGGGCAGGCGGGGCTCAGGTCTGGGAGGGGCAGTAGGAGATTTGGGGCAGACATTTGATCAGCCAGCCCCTCCCAGGGAGGTGCGAAGGCAAGGTGAAGGGGGTGCTCCCCACCCTAATCCTCAGTCCCACTGGGGAGAGAGGAATGTGCCTCCTAGGGTCCAGCTTCGACCTGGGAAATGGGGGGGTCAGGGCCCCATGGGTCCCTCTGGCCTGAGGCGCCTTCCCTGGGAAGCCCAGCAAGCAGCTCCCTGCACACCAGTCAGGTCTGCTGGTGTTCTCCTTCCAGGAAACCCCCAGAGGGGACTCTCACCCCCAAACCCCAACCCCGAGCCTGCACCACCCCTTCTGGCTCAGGGGCCCTATGCAGACCCTCTGTGCAGAACCCCGGGGAAGGGCCATGACGGCTGAGTAGGGGAAATTGCCAGTCGTCTTTTTCTTAAAAGGAGGAGCTTCATAAATCTCCAGTCCATCCAGCACCACAGCAGAGTCCCTCCACCTCCTCTGCTTCCTCACCTCTGAGGCCAAAGGGCTCCCTCCCTCCATAAGCTGCCTATCCCATTGGAGAACAGCTCTGGCTTTAGATCCGGTGTGCCTTCCCGTCATTCCCACAGAACCCCCGCCCCTCTCTGACCGACATACCCATCCCCCAGACTACCCCGAATACCCTCAGCTGCCCTGCCACACGGGCTTGGGTGAGGACCAAGCCGCCCAGAGAAGATGGTGGAACCCTTCCCCGCCCTGGTCCCTCTGCTCCCCATGACCTCCCCAGAGTGGCACACCAGCCACAGACTGGTGAGGGCCCTGGAGGGAGCTAGACCACCGTGACCACTGGCCACAGCGCTGGATCACCGTGAGCAGACCTTGAGGCAGACGACATCTGCTCAGCCCACCATGGGCATCTCTGGGAATGAACCTGGACCGAGGGCTGTGCTGCCAGATTCTCTTTTATTACCAAGTAGGACAAAGAACAGGTCACAACGCCACAGGCAGTCAGACAGACAGATGGAGGGGTACACAGGACAGAGTGTCATGCTGCACTACGCAGGGGCTGGAGCCGGGGAGGGGCATTTGAGTCTCGTTTTTTCAACTAACGGAATAAATAAATACGGTACACAGTGGTTTTGCCACGGGCTGGCACGACCTCTAAGCACAAAAGGTCACAAAACAGCTGGTTTGGAAAGCAGTCTGTACAGCCCGCTGCCGCGGAGTCGGGGTGGGGGCCCAGGCCCCTGGATCATGCTCTGGGGAAGTGAGGAAGCAGGGAAATGGAGACCTCAAACAGGAGGGAGAGGAGAGGAATGAGGCCTTCCTGGAAGGAACAGTCAGAGCCTCTGGCTCTCAGCCTTGAGATGACCAGGCCAACCTGGGAGAGACTTCAGCCTCAGTCTCAGGTGTGGTGGGACCACCCCAAGCTGATAGGAGATGCAGGGTACGGCTTACAAGTACTCTCCCCTCTTGCTCTCTAGCTGCTTTCAGTCACTGAGGCTGGTCCCCTAAGCTACACTGAGACTCGCCCGGGGAAGGGGACCACATATACTTTCCTTGCCTTCTCTGGGCTGGTGGAATTGGGTCAATTGAATGAGGAAGTATTGACAAAGCTCTGAGGGAAGCTGGGCTGAGCCAGAGGTGGGCCTGGTTCTGCCATAATAGAACATGATTCCGGGGTGGACTTGCTCCTTGGGAAGTCAGGGGAGGCTTCCTGGAGGAGGTGGTAATGTCTAGAGCTATTGTATTCCAAGGTCCAGTGACAGTCATTTGCCTCCAGGGACAGGCAAAAAGCTTCAGTCCCCATGCCTGGGCTAGATGAGATTGCTTTCATTTCGGAAACAGAGCTTCCTGGAGCTGATCCCAGAGGTTAAACCAGAAATCCCTATTGTCTCCTAGAGTCTCTGCTACCCTCCTGTCTCCCTGCCCAAGTCTCTCCTCTGATCTCCTGTGGCTGTTGGATTCACCTTCCAAATCTCAGATACCTGATCCTGGCTCAACTGATCCCCCTGTTCAGAAACCCTCACCTGCCTGCCTTGGTCCCTGCCACATCCAGGTGAGATACTGGATTCAGGACCCTCAGCCCCACCTCTCATGAAGCCAGCCACCATTTCCCCATCATCCACAAAGTCTCACTCCACTGCTTTGTTCAAACAGCTTTCTTGGCCCAAGCTACCATCCCCCTCACTTTGCTCCCATCCAAAGCCTTCTCCATCTGCCCTAGGCCAGACGAACTCCCCAAGGGTCATGGGCATCAACTACTCTGCAAAGCAATCCTGCCAGTAGACCCGCCTCTCTTACCACTGGGAGAGGAGGTAAGCCTTAGGAACCTTTACCCTGGTTTTCAGATGCAGCTTCCCTAAGCAGGGTGTGGAGGCTTCAGTGGTGAGCTGCACAGGGCTGGGCATCATGGCCCAGGATCTGTGCAAGCCATTTCCCTCCCCTTACCCTGAGCCCCTGAGACCATGTGAAGGCTTAGAGATGGGGGGACCACAGAAGCTGGACTAAAACTCAAGAACAACAGGATCAAATCCAGATTGTCTCAACTTGAAAGGACCCATTATACTTACTGGGGCAACTGAGATGCAGAGACTGTGGCTGTACCCATGGAGAGGCTTGTGCGTGTGACACCCACTGCTCCACAGCAAGGCAACAGTCATTTTCTAATTCATACATTGTGCTTTTGAGAGCCTTTTCGTGGTGGTTATTAATTTAACTAAAAACTTCTGCCCCGCAAGGCTGTAAGCACAGACGTGCAGAATGTTAGAGCCGGACAGGACATTACAGGCCATCTAACCCAGGTGGAGAAACGGGCCCAGAGAGGCTATGGGCTGACTCAAGGTCACTCCACCTGGAGAGGGAGTCTGCTGGGCTGGGTTCCTGGCCATAAGCAGGAGCATACCTTTCTGAGCCAGTGACTACCTGGACAGAAGCCCTTACTTCGACAGCTGGCTCTGGGACAGGACGCCGGCAGAAGCCTGAGACTCCGCACTGCTGCATGGTTTGCGCTTACTGTGATCAGGAGCTGGAGTCCGACCTTCCCTCCTGGCTTAGTCACACCCCTGCCCTGGACACTAACTGCAGAACCTGGAGGCCCAGGGCGTGGGACCGCATTCCTCTGAAGACACTTCTCTGAGAGCACCCATTCCCTGCTGCCTCCCTCCACCCAGGGAAGTCTCACCAAAGAGAGGTCTGGAGCCCTGTGGTCAGGCCTGGATGAACGCTGTGGCAGCCGGAGATGCTGCCTTGCCGTTTTGCTGCCTGCCCCAGTCTGACTCCTGCCTCCACTCCCTTCCTCCTCAATCAGGGGTATGAGGGGGGGGCCTCAAAGCTAGAAAAGAGAGAGAAGAGAACACGCCCTTCTAGACTCTGGGCTGGTGGGGGAGGGTGGGCAATTAGTGCCCCCTACTGCCTGAAGCTCCAGTGGTTCCAGGGTCTCCAGTGAGGGCCGTATCACCTCTACTGGGGATGCAAAGGAACAGCTGCCTCAAGAGGGTGCCGGCGGGGAGGAGACAGGCAGGGAAGAAGCAAAAGGAGAGGAACAGGAAGAAGCAAACTTACTGAAACTAAAAAGCCACAACCCCAAACAAACATAGCTTGGGAATTGACAACACCAACACAGCCAGCGCCAAAGAAAGAAAGCAGGGGCAGGGAGGAGAGACATGGGGGAAGATCCAGAGTGGGGAAGACAGAGGCTGGGGAGAGACGGGGTGGGGAATTGGACAGAGACAGGGAGAGAGCGGGCAGGGAAGAAGGAAAGGGGAGACAGAGAGACAGAGAGAAGGGAAGGCCAGAGTGAGATGTGGAAGCTGCAGGTGGAGGCGGGAGCAGCAGAGGAGAAGAGATGGAGCAGGGCAGGGGGCCTGGGGCAGGCAGGTGCCTGAAAATATAGCTTTATATATCTCACATTCCACACACAAACTTACTAGGGACAGAAGGGGAGGAAGGGAGGGATGGGAGGAGGTGACGCTGAGGTGGGGATCTAGCCAGCGAGAGCCTCTCACTCCCCGAGGAAAGCTGGGGCCACCAGCCTCTCACCTCCTCCCCATTCAGCCTCCGTGGGATCCAAGCAGGGCCATGCAGAGGGCAGGGCGTAGGTGTGGGCTTCACCGAGGGCTGGAGCTCTGGTGGGGGGAGGGGGAGAGGGACAGGAAGCAGGACTCCAAGGCTCCGGGATCCCTGGGCTCCTGGAGTTAACTCCCTGAGAGCCGTATTGGGTTAACCATGGGGCTGGGCTGGGGGCACCCAAGAGCCCTGGCTGGGTGGGAGGCCAGCAGTCAGTTGGGCAGCGTATCGAGTCCCAGGGAGGCCGCGTGCTGCTTGGCCCGAAGCCGCAGGTTCTCGATGCTCGTGGTTTTACTGTTCAGGGCAGCCGAGGCAGGCGCCAGGCCTGCGGGGGGTGCGGGCAGCAGTGGAGACCCCCATACGCCCTGGTGGGCAGCAGCGGCCGCTGACAGAGACTGGTAGTAGGACTGGCAGTGCAGTGAGCCCAGAGGGGCCATGTTGACGCCCAGGTAGGGCACGGCGGCGGCGGCAGCAGCAGGGGCCGGGCCCCCCACTTCGAAGGAAGAGTAGTGCACCAGGTTGTTGGTGGCGGCCATGTGCTGGCGGAATTGCTCCTGCAGACGGAAGAGGCTCAGCGGGGATGAGGAGTAAGAGTGGGAGGGGCCCAGGAGGCCGCCCCCGGGGGCTGCAGGGGCCAGGGCCAGGCTGCCCGGGGAATCTGCAAGCAGAGAACCAAGAATCGAGGACTCAGGACAGGGCACTGGTCTGCCAGGAGGGGTTCCCTCGGCCTTGCCACCCCCTTGGAGCTGCAGACAAGACAGGCTTTGGCTGAAACCATATCCACACACCTCAGCCAGGGCTGAGCATCCCCCAGAATCCTGGGAGGGAGGGACCCAAGCTTCCTGGAGGAGCACCAGACTCTGCCAAGGCCCCAGACTCTGACTTCTTAGGGAGACTCCTTTTCTTTTTTCCTTTTTTTTTTTGTTGTTGTTTGGTTTTGGTGGGACAAAAGAGTTTTATTTACTCTTGAAATCGTCACAACAGAATCACAGATTGACACGGGGAATGGCTGAGCCATAAGCAAGTCAGGTAGTACAGAAATGTCCCACCCAAAGACTCCTTTTCTTCTCAAGGGCAGTCACCTCCCCTTCCCCTCTCCTGTCTGTGGCTCCCCTTCCCCTCCAGCTCTCAGCTCACAGCCCCCTCCACTCCCTGCCTGAGCCCAGGGTTTGTGTCTGAGCTATGCCTCCTGCCAGAGCTCTGTTCCATCAAAAACACAGCTCTGAGTCTCTGCTGCATGTGGGACTCTCTGGTACCCATATGGTACTCACCCAGTATGCACTGGTACATCTGTACTGGTTGTTAAAATACTGGAAAATTTCCATAATGGTTGATAAATAGCTTTTGCCCTGAGCTCCCCAAGTACCCCTCCCCTGCCACACAGCCTCTCCCCCGACCCCCTGAATTCCCTGGACCCTTCCAGGATTCAGCAACTAAAGGGTGACCACCTGGAACAGGCCTGCTATGGCCAAGTCCTTTCTCTGGGTCAGGTCCAGTGCCACAAAGGCTAACTCTATCACTGCTCTGACCCCCCTCGCTAGCCAGGCCCCTGTGCGACTAGACCTGCTTGTTCTCCCTCCGCTGGGCCCCGGCCCACCACAGCTGCTGCTGGGCCTCACCTGCCTTGGGGCTGCCCCTCTTGCAGCCCAGCCCCTTGCTCTCAGCCCCAGGGCTCTTCTCAGTTTTGGGATCCGCAGCCCCTGCCCGGGGGTCTTCCTCCCGGTCTGGCTGGTCTTCGGGGGCTGACTCACTGGCCGACTGCTCGGATAGGCTCAGGTGAAGCTCAGCAGGGGGGTCGCCGCTGGGCAGGCTGGGGGGCTGGTCGGCCTCCAGCTGGGTGTCTGGAGTCGGGGCCTCGGTCTTTCCTTCCCCGTGGGAGCCCTCAGCCTCCTTCTGCTTCTGGAGCTGCTCTTTCTGCAGGCTGCGCTGCTTCTTCCGGAACTTGGCCCTGCGGTTCTTGAACCACACCTGGGAACAGGGCGAGGAGAGCAGGAGTGGGGGGGGAAGCAGCAGAGTTGTGGGGCAGGGTGCTCCCGGAGGGAGTGTGAGTGGCAAGGTTGCCCCCGCCCTGTAGCAAACACACACCCACAATCCTTTCCAACCCACCCTCCCTGTCGCTGAAGGCATTCATGGAGACCCCAGTTGCAGTTTGGCACCGAGGGCTAAAGTGCTGGCTCCTGGACAGCAGGAAGCCAGGTTGATGGGCTGGTGCTTGCCTGCAAGGTCTAGCTAGAGGGGCTGGGTCCTACCTGTACCCGGGCCTCAGGTAGGTTGGTGCACATGGCCAGCCTCTCACGCATCACCACATCCGGGTAGTGAGTCTTCTGGAAGGTCTTTTCCAGGGCCTCCAGCTGCTGAGCCGTGAACGCCGTGCGGCTGCGACGCTGTTTGCGGTGCTGGGAGCCATAGCGGGCCTCCAAGATGATGTCTTGAAATGTACAGCCGTTGGAGGGCAAGGAGAGGGGGCCCATTTAATTATGGGAAATAGATTTTGAATCTTACCCTGCTCTGACCCACTGTGGTCCTGCCAGAGCTAGACCCTGGTCCTTTCCCCCTTGGAAATTACCCATCTCCTCTCCGTGTGGCTGGATTTTCAAGATCACTCCACCCCATCATTCACTATCAGGACCACTGAGGTCTAACTCATCTCTGTGAATGGCTGTCAGGAATATGACTGAGGGGGATCTTCCTTATTTGGTTTGGGGTGGGTGGGTAGGTAGGTGGGTGGGCATTGCCCTAAAATCCTTAAAGTCCCAGAATAATAAGGGTATAATATTCTGAGAGTACATGATGCTAATAATTTGGAAGTCCATGTCACAAAGCTTCTAATAGCCTATGACCCTTAGATTCTAGATACCAGCAAAATACTGTCCCGACCATGAGAAGCCAGGCCATGACTTATCTGCAAGGTACACTTAGGAGAGGTCTGACTGAGGAGATGGAATTCACTGGCACTTGATCCAAGTCCTCTGGGTATGAATCTCATCGTCCCAGTTGGCCTGTGAATCTCTGATGGCAGGACCTGAGGCTCCTGCTCTTATGTCTCCTCAACAGAAAGCCTGGCTCTGGCAGGGCCCTCAGAACACAGGAAAGCCTTGTTGCGTGTGGTCTTGACCCTTCTAGCTGCTTCCTCCAGGAGGGAAGGACAAAGAGAGCAGGTACTAACCACCACAGGCTTGGAGGGGAGACAGGCCTGGTGGACCACAGATTCCACAGTCCTGCCCACGTGCTGGGAACATGAACCTCCCAGCATAGATGTCTGTCTGGGGTTGCTGTCTAGCCTCCAACACTTCTGCTTGACCAGTCCCTGGAGGATGGACAGTTAACCTCTCTCTCCCCGCCTACCAACACCCATAAGTGGACCCTGGACTACCTATGCTGAAGGGAACCCGAGCTGTGTCAGCCTCTGCACAGGGCTGCCAAGGTCCTTCCCCTGCACTCCAGGGACTGGGGAGTCAACGCCACACTCTAAACGAGGAAGTAGGAGGCAACTGGGTATCCAGGAAGCCTCAGACTTTGGGCTGCTCCTTTTTCAGTGTAAAGAGGGAGCCCTGAGCCTCTTGCAAACTGGTACTGATCCCCGCCTGGACCGAGCCCTGAGCTCATGCTGGTCACGCTGTGGGAGGGGAAGAAGTGAGGACCCCTCTCAGCAGAACACTGGGTGTGGGAGCAGCAGCTCAGCCTTCTGCTGCTGGCTTCAGGGACTACAAGGGTGGGAGGTAGTCACAGCCTGGGACGCCAGGCTCTCTGTACCATCAGCAAAACCTCCTGCTGGAAGGCGAGGCCTCCATACAAAGGCCCGCCTGGAGCTCATATCCCTCCTTCTCAAGATTAGAGAATTGGTGGGAGCACTGAATTCTCCACTTCCTCTGTCCCCACCAGCAGAGGTGAGCCTCTGTCCCTGACTCTTCCTCTCTGAGCCCTGGAACATGGTAAGGATCAAATGTCACCACCAGCTTGGGCACAGGGAATTCACTCCAAACCAGAGAAGCAGCCCTAGCCCGGGCAGGACTGCACCCACATCCCCATGCTGGAGACTGATGACCCCAATGCTAATCTACAGAAGGTAACCAGGGGCTCCATTTTACCCACTGAGCCCTTCCCAGAGCCTGGCAGCGTCTGAAGGAGTAGAAGCGGCCACCTCACCCTCCCTGCCAGGCCGGAACCCCTACCCAGGCCTCGTATCCCATCCCATTTCTGTGCCTTTACTCACGCTAGTCCCCCTTCCTTGTCCTATTAAGGCCTGACTCCTGCTCCGTGGCCTCCAGGAAGCCCTCCCTGACTGCATCACCTGATCATGCTTCTCTGGTCTGCCCCACCATTTGATCCTGGCCACATTCTTCCTGCCGTGCCCTCTCATGAGCCTCTGGGCACCTGGCCTCCCTGGGAGTGTCCTAAAGCTCTCTGAGGACCACCTGGCCCAGGGCCAGAGCAATTCACCAGCTGCTTGAGATTTGGCCTGGGACAGGGTGGGGCGGGTGGCTCCACCTCCCAGGAAATCACGTTCCCCACCTATGCCATCAAATCCTTCCCATGCTCACTGAGGGGCTGCCAGGGCAGGGCAACAATCAGTTGAACTGGGAGGGGGGGGACCAGGCTGCAGCTCCCTCATGGGCACTTCCCCTGGGACCTGGGTAATAATTTCCTCTGAGCACCTACCAGTCCCTACTGAATACCTTGATTATGTTATCTCAAATAACATCCCAGCCATCCTATGGGATGGGCACCACCATGTTCCCTTTTATAAAGGGGGAAGCTGAGGCTCAGAGAAGAGAGGTGAGTGGGCAGACCCTACAATGACTGCAAGTCTGTAACTTCAAAGCTCAGATTTTTAGCCATAATGTCACATTCTAACCTCTTACCCCAGCCCTGCCTAGAGTTAACCTCTCTGAGCCTCCATTTCCTTGTCCATAAAATGGAGATAATAGCCTCCCTTTACTGGAGTTGAATGGTTAGACGCACAGAGAGAGAGAGCGCGCCTCACACAGTGCCTGGCATACAATCAGTGATCAAAACATGGGAGCTGTTACAGATGGGACTCCCTGGGCACTCCAGCCACTTCCTAGCTGGAATGCTGTGGGCTAGTCCCTTACCTCCTACCTCAGTCTCTCCACCTGTGAGAGAGGCTAATGAATCCCTCCCTCACAGGGTGGTTAAGGGAATCTGAAGGCATAGGGCAGCTCCAGGGCCCAGCACAGTGCTGGCAAACAAGGGTGCTCTGGACAGTCACATATAGATTTTGAATTGACATCTCCCTGTGTTACTAAGTGACCTGGGTCTTCCTGAGTCTCCCAGAGTAAACATTCCCAGTACTCCCTCCTGTCTTCACCTTCCAGAGTCTCTTCCCCCAGATCTCTCCTCCACCCCACCCCACCAGCCCCCGTCCCCACAAACGGCCCTTACCAGCCAGGCGCTCGGCCAGGGTAAGCGCGTGCACCGAGGGCCGGTAGTCGGGGGCATGCTGGGCCTGCTGGGCCGCCTGCTGGTGCAGGTTGTACATGGCGCTGAGCGAGTTCATGGCGTGCAACGAGTACCCGTTCACCCCGTAGTGCTGCATCGCGGCATGTGCCTGCAGACCAGGGAGAGGGAGGGGATGTGAGTGAGGCCATGCGGTCACACTCTACCCTGGCGGAGACACCACCCAAGGTCCGCACCTTGGATGCCCACCTCACCCCTGAGAGATTCTGCTTCCCCATCGGAAAGTGGCCTGCCTTGCCCACAGCTAAGAGCAAGAGGGCTCCTGCATGTATTTATTCATTCACCCACTCATTCATTGATTCACGCAGCAGGACTTGTGTAGGGTTTAGTGCTCTGGGCTCTGGAGTCAGCCTGCCTGGGCTGGAATCTCCACTCTGCCACCTGGGAGCTTTGTGGCTTTGAGTAAGTCACTTAACTTCTCTGACCCTCAGTTTCTCCATCTGCAAAATGGGGTTAGTAATAGTACTTATCTCATGTGGTTGCTGCATGGATTAAGAGAAGCCTTTACGATAGGGTCTGGCACGTAGCGTGTGCTCAAACATGTTAGTCATTGGGCTTCATCAATCCGTTTGCTGCTTCATGCAGTCATCTCTTCATTTAATCACCCAGGCACTTACTCACTTGCACATCATTGTTTTGCTCACACACCTATTATTTATTCAACAAACAGCCACTGAGGCTCACACGGGGCCAAGTCCAGAGCTGGCCTGGGAACACTGAGGCATTCGCTCTGATGATATCGTGGATTACAACCCTCATATGCTGCACAGCTTTAAGAACTGTTGCTGTGACTGTCATACACACACTGCCATTGCCTCCCTCTATTCTCACCGTATTTCCAAGAAGCAAGCAGGCCAAGAGCAATGAACCCCATTTACCGATGAGTCAACTGAGGCTTGGAGCAAGAGCAGTGACGTGTTGAGGCCACACAGCCTGTCCAGGGCCTGCTCTGCCCCACATTGCTTCAGCCTCATTCTTTGGTGGCCAACGCATCAGAGTGCACATCCCTTCTGCTGAGATGGCTCGCATCAGCATGAGGCTGCCGGGGCCCCACCAGCCCCAGGGCTCCTCCAGACCCTTGCAGTCCTCATCTGAGTGCCCATCATGTATCGGCCTGAAACGTCACTTTTGGAAAGTGGTCCATTTGATAAGAGGAAGGACGTGTCCAGATGTCTCAGCTCCCCACCCTCACTGAAGTGGACACATCACCAAACATCCACAGCACATACGTGCACACACGGGCATACACACGGTTCATGCACAAATACACATACGCAGACATTCTCAGCAAAGCATTCACATGAGCAGTCAGATTTGCACACAAATTCGTCAACATTCACAAACACAATGTCATTACTTCCACAGTTCCACACATAGACGTTCTCACAGATAGCCATCCACGCAGCAGATGTATCTACACACAAACATGATACTCATACACATTCATGTATTACACATATTCATTCAACAAATATTCATTAAGCACCCACATACTAAGTACCAAAGTCCTTGCCTTCATGGAATTTACCTTCCAAGGGAGGAAGGCTATAAAACAACAAATAAACCTATGTAATAAAGTCAGACAGGAATAAGTGCTCTGAAGAAAAATAAGGCAGAGGCAGAGCATGACAAGAGGAAAGGTGAGGCTGTTTTAGAACGTGTGGTCAGGAAAGGGCACTGTGATATTTGAAGTAAGCCATGTGAATCTCAGGGGTCGGGGCAGGGCGGGGCGGGGGTAGATTTTCCAGGCAGAGGAACAGCAAGGACAAAGGCCCTGAGGCATGAATAAGCTTGGTGTGTGTGTGAAACTGCAAGGAAACCAGAGTAGCTTGAGCACAGATTGGGAGGGGGTGTGTGGGGGAGGGGAGGTGGGAGGGAGAGGAGGGGTCCCGATCCCAGGGGGCTTCATGGCCCATTGTAAGGAGTTTGAATTCTATCCTGAGTGTGATGGGAAGCTCCTGGATGGTCTTGAATAGCTGAGGACCATGATGATTTGCTGTTAAAAGCTCACTTCAGCTGCTGTGTGGAGAACAGACTGCAGAGGGTCAAGAAGAGAAGCGAAGAGACCAGGCCAATGCATAAGCCCAGGCCAGCGACCGAGGTGCCTTCCACTAGGGTGGTACGGGTGCAGGGGGGAGAAGTGGTCAGAATCAGGACATAGTTTGAAGGTAGAAATGACATGACTGCTGACAGGTCAGTTATAAAATGTGAGGAAAAGAGGGCAAAAAAAAGAATACTCTAGTTTTTGGCCTGAGCCACTAAGTGAAGATGGGTCTTTTCCTGAATCGGGAGCTCTAGGGGAGAAGCAGCTCTGGGAAGTAGGAGGTGGAGAATGGAAATCACAGCTTTTTGGGGACATGGTAAGTGTGAAATATGGATCTGACTTCCAAGTAAGAATGTTAAGCTGGGGGGACTTCCCTGGCAGTCCAGTGGTTAAAACTCCGTGCTTCCATTGCAGGGGGCACGGGTTCAATCCCTGGTCGGGGAACTAAGATCCTGAAAGCCATACGGCCTGGCCAAAAAAAAAAAAGAATGTTAAATTGGTAGCTGGATATATAAGTTGGAAACTGAGGGCTGGATTTACAGACTTCTGAGTCGACACCCACACATGACACCTACCAACAACACTTACTTACAGAATCCCACTCTGTGTACCATAAACGTGACCCCAAAGGCAGAGATCTAAGAGAAGAGAGTGAGGGACACGGCGACATAAAGTGTTTAAGCATTTGTATAACAGCATGTACCATAAACAAATCTAAAAGGCAAACACAAAACCTGGGAAAATATCTACCATACATAACATAGCAAAATTGACTTAAAAAGTAGCACAAATAAAAATAAAAGAGAATACCCATAACATATAAAGAGCTCTTATATAGAAACAAAAAGATGGTCACCTTAATAAAAGATGGGCTAAGTAAATGAAGAGACAACTTTGTTTGTTTGGTTGGTTGGTTTTGGCCGCGCGGCACTGGTGGGATCTTCATTCCCCGACCAGTGACTGAACCCTGGCCCTTGGTGGTGAGAGCATAGAATGTTAACCACTGGCCACTAGGGAATTCCGGAGACAACTTATTAAGGAAGAAAAACAAATAGCCATCTGACATATGACCAAAAAATGCTCAGCCTTCCTTGTCACCAAAGAAATAAAAATAGAAACAATAAAATAATTTCACCAATCAGGTCAGCAAATATGAAGAAAAATTATTACCCAGGGTTATTGAGGGGAGTAGGAAATGGTCCTTCTCCTACCTCACTGACAAAACAGCTCTTTACTCCCTGCATCAAGAGCCTTTAGAGAGAGCATCATTGGACTCAACAATTCCATTTCTAGAAACTTATCCTTCAAGTATGCAGAGATATGGATATAGGAATATTTATGACAGCTTTGCTTATGATGGCAAACAACTGGAACCCTCCCTGCCCATCAAGAGAGGATTAGTTCAGTAAATGAGGGAACGGTCGTGCCCGCAATGCAAGACGGTGCCACAGCTTAAAACAATGATGTGTATCTGTATGTGCTGATGCTCACAATATACCGTTGAGTGGAAGAAATAGGTAACAGTATGCATGATGTGATCCCATTTCTGTAATGTATGTATAAATATGCATAGGAAAAAAGTCCGGAAGGTTATACCCTGAAATGTTAACAGAGGTTATCTCTGGGAGAGAGCAGATGGGATTACAGGTGATCTTCACGTTTATATTCCTTCTTTCTTTCCTTTTTGAGGGTGGGGGTGGGGGGAGGGTTATCTTTGTGTTCCAAGGGATGTGGGGATGGAGCCAGGCTCCAAAACGTGTCACAGGGGCCATGTGGGGAAGAGGGAACAGAGCTTGGAAGTAATTTTATTCATCCCCCACTCCGGTTGGGCTGGAATGCCCCTCCCCACCAAACTCAGGGGCTTTGTGGCCTTAAAACTCCACTGTTGTTAATGTGGTAAGTGACATTTTAATTGACTTAATTATTGCTGACCTCACAGTTTTTGATGCACGACAAGTCTTTATTAACGGACGCCAGGAGCAGTGTGCCTCTCTCGGCCCCAAAACCGCCCCAGCCCACTGGCCCTCTGACGGCCTCCAGAACCTTCACAGTCTGGCGTCTGCCCACCCCTCCCCTCCAGCCTGATGCCCTCCCCCCTCCCTGGTACCCAGCAATACCAGATTACCTGCCACTCCCACGTGTCACTTCCAAGCCTTTGCTCCTGCTGGGCCTCCACCTGAAACATCATTGCCCTTCCTGCCCCCGACCTGACAAGGCTACTCAGCTGACACCTACTCCTCAGAAGTGGGGCACTCCCCACCCGCCCCTGAGAAGGCATCTCTCCCCTCTTCAGGCTGCACATAAGTAAGCTCAGGTCATAGAAATGATGGGAACGACAACAGCTACCACTTACTGAACACACTGAGCGAGGCACCACACAAAGCGCTTTACGTGGCTTCTCTTAATTCTAGCCCCAGACCAGAGGAGTGTGATGACACTTCTATCTCCCCCACTAGACTGAGCTCCTTGAGGGCAGAAAGTGTATCTCATGCATTTCTGGATTCCCTACCTCAGCCCAGTCGCAGGGTCTGGCACAGAGGCAGCGCTCAGGAGATGAGGATCGGATGAATGAATTAATAATAACAACTATTTGTTAAGTGCCCCAGATACATCAGACATCCCCATCCATCCTCCCAACACCCTAGGAGGTAGGGACTGTTATTACCCCCATCTCACAGATGCGGAAACGGAAGGTGAGAATGATTGGATAATTTGTAAAAGGCCACGCAGCTAGGAAGTGGTAGAACAAGTTTCCACAGGTGAGGTGATATTCCTCCCACCAGCTGGTGTTTCCTAACCCCACTCACAGGTTCTTACTCCGGCATGTTCTGTTCCCTGACTTCTAGCATCTCTGGTTTGATCCAAGGCAATAGGACAACAGCAGAGAAAAAGCACCTTCCCCCAGTGTGTGTGCTCATACATGCACGTGTGTGCACATGTGAGCGTGTGTATGTTGTGAGATGAGGTTGTGCAAGCCTGAATCCTCCCAGCTGAGCGCCTCTCTCCCCAGCCTCACACTCTCTTCCTTCTCCAGATGGACATCAGGGCCCCAGGTCTCCTCTGAGGCCACAGAGGGGCCCCTGACTGACGATGCTGCTTACCATCCAAGCTGCACAGATGTGGTACCACACAGCCACAGGCCTGCAGCTCATTTCAGTGATCACGTGTGGCCATGTGTGTACGCAGCCCGACTGTGACCAGGCACATGACTGTGTATGCATCTGTGTTTAAGTGGGTGTCTGTGGTTATCTATATGTCTGTGGGCTGGTGTGTGTGAACGTGTGTGTGTGTGTGTGACCAGAGGAACGTACGCTAAATGGTACCCTCAGAAGTCATGTGGCCCTGAACAGGGTCTGAAAGAGAAACACAAGGAAAGAAAGAAAAAAAAAAAAAAAGCAAAGAGATGGAGTTGATGCCAAGAGCAAGACAGATCAACACAGAGAAAATAAATAGATTTGTTTTACCCATTTTGGGTTTCTGTACCACCTAGCACAGAGCCTGGTACACAGCCAGTGCTTAGTAAAGAATAAATCTTGCATGCATGAGAAAGACTCACCAGCTAAGATATGGTAGGGGAGGCAGGGCCAGCACAGCCCAGTATGGTCCTCGGGCCCTGGTACCACCAGCTCCTCTCTCCGCAGGACTATAAGTCTGGGACTGGGGGGAACCCTGCCCGGTAGGCACTTTTCCAGCCAAGGGGCAGCCCAGACCTGCCCCCCCGGAGTCCTCAGCCAGGCCCAGCAGCTAGAGCCCCATCCACATCCAGTTCTGAGTGCTGTGGGTCCTACGGGGAGGCCAAGAGCCGCCCAGGCTGGAGTCCTGCAGGGCTAGTCGGAGCCTCTAAACAGGACCCTGCAGCCCTGGCCCCAGGCCGGGCCGTGCATGGGCTCAGCCCACTGCACACTCCAAACAGAATCAATTATATATTTAAAAGGTGCCGCCCCGCAATTCCTGGCGAGCCAGGAGAGCCATCCATCATGGAGCGGCCGTGTTTCACAAGCTGTCGAATTGTGCTTACATTGGTTAAAAGAATCTTTATATTTCATTAAGCAAGCAGATCGGCGGATGTCCCACCACAGGCACCATATAGATGGCTTTAATTTTCCAAATCTGCAAATGCATCCGTTATGTCCCCGCGTCGCTGCTGGCTGCGGCCTAATGCCCAGCCAATCGAAGAATCAAGCAGAATTTTATTAGGCGGCATTTTTTATAAATTAATGGCAGCACTGCTAGGAAACCACACGTAAGGCATCTTTGATTAAAAGGAAAGTGGACCCTTCCTTCGGCCACACCCAGCTCAGCCGCCCACAGGCCTACCCCATCTCTCTTCGCCTCTTCCTCTCCTTTTCTGAACTTTTAATTCCCCCTCCATTTCTTCTCATTCCCACGCACAGTGGAGAGCCATGCAGAACAACTTTGTTTAAAGGAAAACAAAAAATGCAGGAGGGGAGGAACCAAAATTCTCTGAGCAATTTGCCTCCTCTGTTCCAAGCATGGTCAGACACATTATCTCACTACCAATGACAGCTACCTTTTACTGAATATTTACCATGAGCCAAACCCTCTTCTGCTCACCTTAACAAGCTTCAACACAACCCTACCAGGTAGGACTTATTACCCCCACTATAGGAGTGAGAAAACTGAGGCTGAGAGAGATAAAGTCACCTGCCCGAGGCCCCACAGTTACCAAGGGGTAGAGGCAGAACAAGAACCCTGGTTGCCGAGGATCTTCCTGGTATTTATTTCCAGAGTGTGACCGAGAGCTAGGCCCTGGTGAGGACTAGCCCTGGGTGCCAACAGGAGTGGGAGGGACTGTAGGGGGCCTGCTGCCCTGGACTTCCTGTCCTGAGAAATGCTGCCACCCCTTCAGCCCTGGAGGCTCCCCGGTGACCCTCTGCGGGGAAGAGGCCCCTGCTGCCTTTCCTCCTATCGAGTAGTTTGGAGACCAAAAGACTTTAGCTAGGCAGATAGAAGAACATGAACACATGAACCCGGGAGCTCCAGACCAGGGCTCCTGCCCCAACCCCAGGCTGCTCTTGACCCTGGCTAGGGCCCTACCATCCCTAACCTCTTCTGTTACAACACTGACCCAACGGCTGCCCCAGAAGGGAGAGAAATCTTGGGTGGTCGGGGGAAGTGTGTAACCCAGCGTTGGCCAGCCACCTGAGGAAGCTGAGGAGGAGAGAGTCCTTCATGTGTGTGCATGTGTGCACGTGAATGTGTGTGAGTGGGGAGGGGGTAGCTGACCAAGATGACCCAGACGCCTTCCAGCTCTGAGTCAGTGGGTACAGGATTTTTTTTTTTATTCAAAAACATTTTTTTAAATTAAAGTATAGTTGGGAATTCCCTGGCCATCCAGTGGTTAGGACTCAGCGCTTTCACTGCCGGGGCCTGGTTTCAATCCCTGGTCAGGGAACTAAGATGATCCTGCAAGCTACGCCCCAGCCAGAATAATTAATTAATTAATTAAAGTATAGGTGATTTACAATGTTGTGTTAGTTTACAGGACTTTAAGAGAAGCCCTGTGCCCGGAACATGCCATATACTCAACCATGGTAACCTCATTAATTTCTTACCCCAACTCTCTGAGGGAGGTACTATTATTATTCCCACTTTACAGATGAGGAATTGAGGCTCAAAGAAGGTGAGTCACCCTTGGCTGACCTGTTTGGGAACTGGAAAGACTGAGCCGCCATCCCAATAAGCACCCCTATTCCCACATCTGTTCTGAGTCGCCAGAAATCAGCACTGGGAGCATATGATATAAGAGGACACCGAAACCACGACCGTACCCTGACCAAGGACCCTGCAGGCGCCAGGGCTAAGGGCAGACCTGAGATGAGGATACACCCAGCTGCTCCCTCTCAGATGCTGTTTATTTTCCAGATCAATTCTCAGGTCACTGCTGAACCCTCCAAGCTCCCCGAATCTCCACTGTCAGTGTCAGGCACGCAAGTGTGCAGAAAGCCCAGGAACCAGCCTCTTTCTCCCCTTGCCAGGCACCAGAATCCCCTCAGCCATGTCTCACTTCCCAGGAGGGTGAGCCAGGGCGCCAACAATTCAGTGACTCGATATGGCCAGCAAAACCACAGAGAACAGCCAAGGACACGTTCTAGAGACACACATATTTGTCATTTCCACTTCCCCACCCTGCTCCCTCCTAACCCTCTGCACCAGCACCCTCCCACCCACTGAGACACAGCTCCCCACAGTCGCCATGCCTCCTCCTCTGGGAACACTGTCCCTCCACCAGCATTACGGGGAGAACTCCTGATCCCTCACACTAGGCTTACGCACCCCCTTCTCCAGGAAGCCTCCCCTGATAGGCCAGGCTGGGTCAGGTGACTTCTTGAACTCTCCATCACAGCATTACCTCACCAAACTGCAGTTGCCCATTTGCCTGCCCTTCACCCAAAATATCATAATAACTATTTTTTACCAGCCGTCCTGAGACAGGCAGCATCTCATTTAATCCTCACAACAATCTCATCCCATTTGACTGGTAAGCAAGCTGCAACCCAGAGACGGAAACTCACTTGCCCAAAGCCACACAGCTACTCAACTTAGCCAAGATGGTATCCATGGAGTCTAACCCCAAAGCGTGAACTCAGTGCTCACCAAGAGCCCTTAACCTCACCAATCCGGGGCTCCTCCCAGGCAGGGTCTGGCTCCAGAGCAAGTACTCACTACCCAGCACAGGAGACGTGAGACATTCATCCCATAAGTAAAAATAGAGCCACTGTTTGTCAGGCAATGAATTCTGGGGTAACGCAATGAGTTCCAGCTCCAGGGGCTCAAATTCTAGCAGAATGGTCAGATGGTCAAATGCCCTGGGTGAAGCTCTGGGAGATGTGAGAAGGGCAGCAAAACCCAGAACTGAGGGAGCCAAGGCCCAGAGTCTCCTCACCTGTCTGCCCTGCCCTACCCAGCAGGGAAGACCCCATGTCCCCACCAGAAGCCAAGCCACCTCCTGGCCATAGCTTCCTTCGGCCCTGACTTTGCCACAGACTGAGCCCTGACCCTGTCCCACACCAAGCCCTGGCCACTGCTCTCGTCTTGGCCATGCCCCACCCCCCAGTGGCATTTGATACAGGCACCGTGACTCGCACATTGCTACCATTAACCCCACACTGCTTGATCCATGTGGTGAGGTAATGGGCTGTCGAGGTCCAGAATCTCCAGCATCCCCCTTCCGGCTCAGCTGAGGGCCCGCAAAGTAGTCCTAAGGTTGAAGCCAAGGACCTCAGATGGTGGGCTTCAGGGCTTGTGGCTCTGCAAGGGTCAGGTCAGACGGGGTGCTGGTCTCCAGGCACCTAGAACCCGTCAGTTTCTCAGAGGAGATTCTCACCTAGCCTCTTGGCTTAGGGATGGGAACAGAGGGGGGTGGAAGAGGAGCGCCAGTGCAGAGATCTCCAGAGTTCCGGGTGGGTCACAGGACACACCCCGCCCCCGAGGCCCTCTGGAGGAGCCCAGGCGCTTAGTTCCCTACACAAACTGTTATCCATTAACATCCAATTATCCCTCTGTCCGAGCCATTAATTATAAATCAGCCGCTAATTGGGGTAATTAGCCCCCCGCAGGCTAATGGGCCGAGACTGAGGGAGGCCCTTCCCCCTACTGTTCTCAGTTTTTCTGAGGTGTTCAGTGTTGGGGGGGGGGTGCAAAGAAATCAGGCGGCTGGAGTTAATTTTTTTTTTTTTTTAAGGCAGGGAAATGCGGCGGGGGAAGGATGAGAAAATGAGACAGGCCAATTTTTGTTGTTTTCTTCTCAAATCCCATCCAGCGTTTGCTCTGGAGGACAGGCTGGCTCGGGGGAGGTCTGACCGCAGGCCCTGGGAATCGAACTGTCAGGATAATTGCTTGATTCTCCTCTTCCTTTCCAGCAGAGATGCAGCTAGAGAGCCAGAGAACACCGAGGAGACCTGGACCTGGACCGAGCTGGAGTGGAGCAGGGCAGGGTAGGCCACCAGCATTCCCGCCTCACACCCTCACGGAGGAGGCGGCCCGGAGTCCCGCAGGGACCAGCTGGGCCGCCCCAGGATCATCCAGACCCAGGTCTGGCCAGGTCGGAAAGAGGGACAGCAAGTCCCTGCTCCTGGCCCAGGTGTGGGCCTCGGGCTGCTGGAGGGGTGTGTCGTGCCGACTCGGAGACCCCAGATGCCCCCGTGCTCGGACAGAAGTACGGATACAGGGACGCGTGGCCATGGGGAAGCAAACAACCCTGGTGCACAGAGCCGTGGGGGCTGGAAGGGGCCGCGAGACCCAGTGGGCTCCAGTGACCTGGGGACACACTGAAGCAGCGCCTGCAGTGGCAGTAGACTGGTCTCAAGAAGTAACCCCATCTGGGAAATGCACTCCGGCCTGGTGACTGCAGATCCAGGGGACTCTTCCCTGCCGCTGCCGGAAACCCAGCTAAAGTTGGAAGAACAGGCGGGGCCAGAGCTGAGATCCTCGGTCTTTGCGAGCTGGGATGTCCGCCCATCTGGCAGCACTAGGCCGAGTCAAATAAGTTGTCCGAAGAACAGAGAGGCGACTAAGTGGAAAGAGAGATCGCTGGATGATGGGAGGGCAGGCCAGGATAATGGAGAGCCCAGCTCAGCACCCGTCTTACCCAAGGGGAAACTGAGGCGCAGAGAGGAGCAATGACTCGCCCAAGGTCAGAGATGATGGGTACTCAGTGCAGAACGAAGGTCCAGAACGGACCACATGCTTGGCTTGCCACTCACCGTCCCCCCAGCACCCCTCCCTAACCCGCCCGCCTGCTCGGTAATGGGCTTTGGCGGGCGACGGGCATCGTCGCCCGGGGCCTTGATTAGATATTTATTGCTGTCATTTACATGGGCACCGCGGGGCGGCCGAGCGGGACTGGGGGGTGGGGGTGGGGACTGGGAACGAGGGGGAAGTGGGGGTTAGCTCCTCAAGGACCAGAGACCTGACAGGGGGAGTAAGCAGCGGAGTGAGCATTGAGGCCCCGGGCTAGTGGGGAATCAGGGGAGCGGAGGCGGGGCGGGAGCTGTGGGCCGGGGGACCCTTGGGCTGAACCGGGTGAGGGGGAGAAGTGGCGCTGTTGGGACTCTGATGGGTGCCCTGGGGGTGTCTTGTGTGATATGCGTGAGTGTCCGTGTGCGTTTAACCTGTGTATTTGGTGTCTGTCTAAGGAGTTCTATGTGTCCAGCAGCTCTGCCTGTGTGCCCCTATGTGTGTGTTCCTCTACCTGTGTGACTTCTCACCTGTATGTGTCTGAGTGAGCCACCCATAGCCCAGGTAACTCTAACCCATGCCTCTGACTCTCTGTGGCGGTCAGCGTGTGTATGTGTGTGTATCCCTATGTGTCTGTCCATCTGGATGGCCCCAAAATGTGTGGGTGTACAGGACTAGCTCAGAGATTGGGGAGGGAGGGGTCTCTGCCCCGAGGTCAGGTTCTGCAACCTACGGGCAAGTCCAAGTGCTCTAATCGCCAAACTCAATCGGGCATTCCCTCAGAACCCAGGTTTCAGGCAGCAGGCTCGGAGAGGAGGGCAGTGGGCTGATCCCCCATTCCAGGCCTGAGAGGGCCAGAGTACTGTCAGCTCGGGGTCCTCTGAAAAATTTTGTTTCCTAAAGATCCACTAAGCTGCGTGTGAGGGGCTTTACGGGGCTGGGTCTCCAGAGCAAGTTATGTTTGCATCGGAGCAGAGAAACAGCTCCAATTTCGAGATACACAGGATTCTGCGTGTGAAAGTGGTGGGGACCAGTGCAGGGTCCTCCAAAAACTCACCCATCACCCTTGAAGTTGACTCGCCAGCCCGAGGTCGGGTGGAGCCCATCGGAGGCCTGGGTGCTCACCTTCGAGGTTGCCTTCGCTCAGGGCGGGTTTCCGCTCCTCTGCACCTTTGCCCTTCTGTTCCACTTTCTACGTGGGGTCTGTGCTGCTGGTGGCACAGGTTCCCGCGTCACAGCAGGAGTCGGCGCCCGTAAGGTCCGAGGGGGTGGGGGAAGGTGTTTACCCCCATCCTGAGTAGCGATTCTGTCTCTTGTCCAAAGACTGTAACTCCCCAGGCCACGGAGGAGAGAGATTTGAGCCAGTTGTCCGGATAATTTGCTCTCACTGGGCAGCAAATTCGATTTTTTTTCTGACCGCCTACACAAACATTAGCACAGCTGGTTTGCAGAGAGGGGAGGTAGGGACTAAATTCACCGACCCTTTGGTCAGGCTGCCTTCTCTTTTGGGGAAAGACTGAGGATGAAGAGAAGTGAAACACGAATCCCTGCAAAATTGAAAACAACTCTCACTCCACCCCACCTAAAACTAATAGGCGACAGGACCTCCTAGTAAGAGGCCGGGCCCGGCCAACCCGCCTGCAGCGCACAGGATCCCGAGCTCGAGTGAGAAAGACCCGGCCACCCGGCCGTCGCGGCTGCAAACTGGGAACAGCACAATTTCGCGGCTGCGGCGCAAACAGCCGCCGCGAGGCCAGCAGTACCCCCCCACACCCCAACACGCAAGGCCGATCGAGGCAGTAAAGCCCTCCTCTCTCCCCGACGTCCTTAACCCAGAGCCGCCTTAGAAAACCAGCACTAGCCCGATCGACCCCTTGCCTCTGCATACTTTTCTAAAAGGAAAAAGATCGTCCCGCGCCCTGGGCGGACTGGCCCTGAGGCTGCGCAAGAGTCTTCGCGGGCTCCCTGCTTGGGGGATTCGAAACACGGAAAAAGGGCGGAAAGGGCGCGGATCCCGGCCTCCTCCCACCCACCAATCCCGGACTCCCTCATCGGACAAATCACGAGCATGAGGAACACACACACACGCGCACACACACACACACACACACACACACCACACACCGGAATCAGGGAAAGTTCGGGCCCCAGATCCGGGGCGAATTTGGAAGAGGAGAGGTTCCGCTCGAGCCCCCTACGCGCACCACCAGGGCTGCCGCGGCTCAGAGCCCGGAAACTTGTGATGGACGAGAAAGTTCAGCCGGCAGAGTCCGGGACACCGCTTGTCCCCGTCCAGAACCGGGTCACAGCTACCCGGTTTAGGAGCCCAGAGAGGAGAGTCCCTGGCAGTGCCCCCAGCCCCTTGACCGCTCCACCCGAAGCACCATGAAGAGGCTCCAGGGGCTGGCCCCAGCCTGCGGTTCCACACGCAGCTCACCCGACCCACGCCAGCCGAGGCCGGGGGAGGCAAAACGAATTCCAGGGGTCTAGGCCCGTTGCGCCCCAAACACCCACCTGGGGAACTCCAGCCCGAGGCTGCATTTACGAGGACAGAAGCTGGCTGAGCGCTGAACCACCCCCGACCGGAGAATTCGTGCAGAATCGCAATCCCGAGAGAAAAGGCTCACTCGCAGCCGGTGGAGTTTAAGCCGGAGCTGCGCGGGCCGGACCAATGCGGGACCCCGGGTAATGCCCGGGTCACCGTGGGGTTCGCCGGGCGGCGTGGATGCGGAAGCTGAGGAGGCGCGGGCGGCCCCTGCCCTCCCAGGGCGGGGTCCTGGGCTGCGGGCCGCACCCCCTCCCCAGCCCCGGCCCCGGGCTCCGCGAAGCCCGGGGCCGCATCTGTTCCGCATTACCCCCGGCCACCTCCTCCCCGCCCCCTCCAAACTGAGAAAGATTTGTCTCCGCTTAATATCCAAACCTTTTTTGTATTTTTTTTTTCAGGGGCGAAGTAATATCTTCCAAATGAGGCAAAACCGTGACGGATCCGAAGCTTTCTCTGCGGGTGCCTGCGTCTCCGCGGGCCGAGGCTTCCGTCTCTGCCTCGGCGCGTTTCTGCCCAAGGCTCTCCTCTCTTTCTGCCTCGGAATTTCGAGTTCTGCGCTCTTTCTGGCTCCTTGGGCTGCTCCCTCTCTCTAACTCCGTTGTCAGCCCTGGGTATCCCTCCCTCCGTCTCACCCTGCTTGTCTACCGGTCTCTCCCAGACTCTTGTCTCCCTGGCCTTTTCCTCCTTCCTCTGTCCCTACGCAGTCTGTTTGTCTGTCTCCAAGTCCCTGGCCCCAAGCAAACTTTCCGGTCCTCCTAGCGGGTCCGGGATTGCAGGACCACTAGATGGGTGGCGGTCCCCAGAGCTCTCGGCCTGCGTCCTCCCCGTCCCGTCTCGGTCCTGCCGGCCCCGCCCGCTCGCACCTGGTCTCCCCGGCCCGCGCCACCGCCGCCGCCGCCGCTGCCATCTACGCGCGCCTTGGCGGGGGCTGGAGTTTTAAACGGCGTTTCCCGGGCGCCCCGCGCGGGCCCACGCGCTCCCTAATGGCCCGGGTGGCTGCCAATCACGCGCCTCTCCCGCCCCCGCCCCGCCCCGCCGGTGAGGCAGAGCGGCTCTCGGCCTAGGCTGCCCGGGTTCGACAGTCCGTGGGTCTGTGGGCCCGATCAGCGCCCGTCACTTCCTCCGAATCTCCGTGTCTCGGCCTCCCGGTCCCCGGATCTCTGCCTCTCTCGGGTCTGCAGAAGCCATAGGCCAATCCCTAGGGCGAGGGGGTATTGAGAAACCGTCCCCTCCCAAAGCCTCAACCGCAGCTGGGCGTTTAGCACCAGGGTCAGCAAGCGATGGCGTGGGAGCGCCCTGACTGACTCCCACGCCCACCGTCCCTCTTTGAGGTCGGTCCAGGGCTACAGACACACACACACACACACACACTCCCTATCAGTCCCACACCACCCGCAGCCCTGTCAGCCCAGTGCCACCACACCATCCCATCACCAGCCGTCAAAGCTCACCCCACACACACTCAGCCCATACACAGGAGGGTGCTCCTAGCACCCGGTCACCTGTCTGGCAGTTGGAGGCCTCTTGGAGAGGCTGCTGGCCTGGGACTCAGCTTCACACGAAGCACACGCACCTGTCTCAAGGGGGACAGACACCTGCTGCCTGGCCTACGTGGGGAAAACCTCGGGCCTGGGATCCTCTCCGTTCCTACCAGTGCCCCACTCCCTCCAAGCAGGACCTGTTCACAGGAAGATGTGTTCTCCAGCTGGCTCTGGGGCCTGGCAATGATGAAGGCTGGCCTCCTGAAAGGTGTTTGTGTGCCAGAGGGGCAGGTTAACGCCCACACTGCTGGTGGGGCTGGAGTGGCAAAGGACTGTACTGAAGCTCCGTGTGTGGCTGCTCTGTGTAGAGGTGCTTGGCCAAGGGTGGGTAGGGTGTGGGGTGCGTATGGTGTGTGTCCCTGTTTAGTGGGATTCTGTGTGGCCTGCCTTTAGGCACAGTGGTAGCGACTGTGAGTCACATGTGGAGTGTGTCCTTGTGACCCATGCTCCCATGACCACAGGTCCACATGTAACTGCAGAGCCTCATATGGCCGTAAGTCCTTTTTGTGTGTATAACCAATCCTTGTGCAACTGAGTTCAAGCGTGGTTGTGAATCCAGGTGGCTGAGTGCAGGACGAACACAGGGCAGGCACGTGGTTTTACGCTCGGGGTTGGGCAGCTGGACCCTGGTTCTGGCATTCCCTCTGGTCTGTGATGCTTCTGGGTCTAGCTCCTGGAAGCTGGCTGTTTCCTTAGGGGCAAAGGCATGGAGAGGCAGGAGGTACTGACTGGCCCATGCTGCCAGTAAATTTTAGAGTCCTGGCCTGGGTGGAGAAGGTCAGGAATTTTGGCCTGGGCAGGCCAGAAGGGGCCACAGACAGATTTGAGGGTCGATCCCCAGGCAGAGTTAGGGACTGAGTGCCTCAGAGGGGGGCGGGGAGCGGTGGACCTCAGAAGGGAGGGGAGAGGAGGGGGCGGTAAGAGGATTAGGCCGTTTAGACCCTTCCCTCCCACCAGGATCCCCCACCCCCAAGCTCCAGAAAAGATTTCTTCTGCCAAAGCAAAACCGTTTAGGCTCCATTTAAAGGGACAAGAAAGGTGGAGGCGGGGGCTTTAAATAACCTTTTAATTTCCCTTCAGGGATCTGGCCCTGTGAGGGAGGGGAGAGGAGAAGAGGGAAGGGAAGGGAAAGGAAGGGGAGCCCAGGCTTTTTGGCCTAGGTAATCGGGACAGAGGCCAGGTGCTCGCTCCACACGCTGGAGAAATGGTGGGACGCTGCGCCCCCAGCTGGCTGCCCTCCACACACGAACACACGCACACAGATCATCCTCGAGAAAATTATCACCCCCTATGCACACTAGTCACTCAGTCACACACACAGACCTGGATACAGGTGCACGTGCAGAGAGTCACATTTAGACACACACAGATGAAGGGGGGGGTGGTCACCAAAATCCCTCCCATGGTAGCACAGATGTGGAGTCCCTCCCTGCCCCAGCCATCCCTACTTGGTAGTCCCAGGGGGGCTTGCTGAGTGCACTCCCCACAAAAGGAATCCCGGCTACAGATGGGTCTCCCCTTCCAGCAGGAGGGAACATCATCTTTCTTTGCCCAGGGACCCAACTCCAACCTATCCCTCCCTAGTACCCTCCTCAGACAGGACAGGGGCTGCTGGGCAGACTTGGGGGGTGAGGACTCCAACCCCGCCTAGGTCTGACTTGGGAAGCAGACTGTTAGGGAGAGCACAGGTTCTGCTGGTGAGCTGAGGGCTACTGAGGGCTCCAGGTGGTGGGTCATGGGGCTCAGCTAGGCACCAGCTCTTTGAAGGGACGTGTCTGCCACACAGACTCTGGGCCCAGCTGGGGAAACCCTTGCTTGCCTCCTACCCAGGCCCTGGCCAGTGCCAGCTGTCCCAGTCCTAGAGGTCTGGAGGTGGTGGCTGGGGGGCCAGTATGCCTAGAGCCTCACGGTACACACCGGTCCTCCACACAAGGGGACACCATGGACTGCTCATTCACACTCCCACTCCGTGCACTTCCAGAGACATGGTGGCAAAGTGCTGGGCTCTGAGTTGATTGTGGATTCTTATGGGGAGGGTGCACAAAATCCCTGGCATGTGCTGGGACAGAAAGTCAGAGAGGAAAACAGGGTAGGAGGGCTAAGGGGAAGGTGTCTTTGGGGAGGTCTGGGGCGGTGGAGAGCTTGGCATGCCACAATGTGGGTGGGTTTTACTGATTTACCAAAATGATTCCGCAGGTGCCACCGTCTAGACAGGAGCTAAGAAATGGAAATGATTCAGGGCCTCCCTCCCTAGCCTGTTCCTGGAGCCTCCCCACCCACTGCCCCAGGGCTGTGGCTGACACCTTCAAAGGGCTTAAAAGGAAGGCATCCCAGACTGGTTGGGGACCCGCCTCCAACAGACTTTCTGGGGGCTCCTGGGGCTGGGAGTGGAGGCGGCTGTGAGTTTTGGGAGGTGTTGTGTGTTTGTGTGTATTCATTATCCCGTGAGTTATGCGTATGTTGTAGTTGCAGGTATATATTCCTATATTTGTATGTAACATATGCGTGCACAGGTTTAAATATGTAACATATGGATGCAGACTGTGCCTCTGTGGGCTGCGCGCATGGGTGTGTGTGTGGGGAGATGTTTCTAAATTGGACCAAGGTGGTGGGTAGGCAAGGGAGGGGTTAACTTAGGAACTTTGGAAAAGCGGGCGCTCACAGGGCTTCGGGCAGCCTGGAAACCGAGACCTCCACATGCCAGACGTCTGTGCAAAAGGATCTGGGAACTGAGTGAGAATCCGAGGTTCCCCGAAAGTCCCAGGGCAGACCCCAGCCCTGCCATTTCTGGACTCGGTTTAGGGCAGCAATGCCAAACCCAACCCCCCTAATCCCCCGCACGTACACACACTCTGAAAGAGAGGCCCACTCAGCACCAGAGGGGAGGGGGCGGATGCCAGGATGCGGCCACTCTCTAGGCGCCCCAGACGGGCAGGGGATACCCTCGAATTGCGGGAACACCCGGCTGCGATGTCGGAGGCTCGCCGGGGAGGCTGGAGACCGTGCCGCCCTGCGCTCCTTCCCGGAGGCCCACTCTCTGCGTCCGGATCTGCCGGGATTCGGAGGCCTCATCCGGGCTCGGGGGTTGGCGGGGTGAGGGCCCCGGTGCCACTCCCCATCCTGGCCCGCTCCCGCCCCCACGGCTGGCGCTCCCCCGGGCAGTGGCTGGCGGGTGGGCGGCTTAGAGCTAATTCGAGAGCTAATGGCGGCGGCGGCCCGGCCCCCCGCGGCCCCGCCCCCCCACCCCCACCCCCACCCCCACCCCCACCCCCAGCCCCGGGCAGGGCCGCGGGCCGCCCGCATCTGCGCGATCCGCGGTGATTCATCATCGTGATCCATGGCGCGCGCTGACGGCGGCCCCGGCCGCGCTGACAAGACTAACAAAGCAATTTGCCACGAGCCATCTCCTGGACAGGTTATTAGCGCGGCCGCCGCTTAAAGAGCCCTCCCCCCGCCCCCAGCCCAGCGCGGGGCAGCTACCTGCTCTGTCCCCTCCCTCCACCCGGCTGCTGGCCCTCACCGCTCAGAGATACCCCTGTGGATTCCTGGCCCTCTCCGACCACCTCAAAGCGTCCACCCACACACACACCCTCTTAGTTCCCCCGCGCGAGTTCCTTCTCCCCTAGCTGGGGTAGCACTACCTGTGGTAGCACTACCTTCTCCCCAAATCCCCCACAAGCTCCTGGCCCCTTCCCACCATCTCTCAGCCTTGCCTCAGTGCTGACTTAGCCCCTCACCTCCTCACTCCCAGAGGTTCCCTCTACTCTCCACCCTCCTCACTTCCTCTCCCCACCCCATTGCCATCAGGGATTGGAAAACGCTGTTTGTTCCCAGCTTTGTGGGGAGGGGTTCCCCTGCCATGTCTTTGAGTTTCCTCTGACCGCTCTTGCTCCAGGTGATCTTACTGTCGGGGGTGAGGTGGCCCAAGGCCGGCTGGATGGCTATGGAGGTGGGAGGACACTGTGACTTCTCCCAGAGTACCCTGACCAGGGACATGGTGAGTCCCGTGGACTTTCTCTGAGGGAGGCCATGAGGGCTGGGGGGAAATGTTGGGCACCATCCAAACAGAGGCTCGGAGAGATGCAGAAACTTGCTGAGGGCCACACAGCAGATCAGGGCAGAAGAGGGACTGGAACCAGGTGTGTGACCTCTGAGGCCTGGGCTTCATCCCTGGCTGCACCGCTCTGGGAAGTAAAAGAGGCCAAGAGACCAGGGTGCCCTCACTAAGCAACTGCCCTCCCACCTGCAGAGAGGGGTGGGGAGAGTTATATGTGGGTGTGTACAGGACCAGATTTATCTGGATATAACATAGATAATGAAGGAAAGGAGCGTTTTGGGAGGTGTTGTGTGTTTGTGTGTATTCACAAAGACTGGTCATTTCAGACAAGTCTATTTCTTGAAAGAATTCTCTGGGTAGAGTGGACGCAGTCTGGTTCTTTAGATACACGGCAGGACTGTGTGGGGGAACTGGACATGCCCTGGATGAGCTCCTGGGTGTGTGTCTGGGTACATGGGTAAAGCCAAGTGTGTCCATGTGTGTACTTGCACAGGGTGGGGTCCCTCTGAACGTATGGAGGGTTTCTCTGTGTATGTGTACACTGGGGGCTAAGTGTGTGCCTTTGTGTGTACATGGGGGCCTGGGAGGGGCAGCGTGTGGCACCTGTGTGAACGTGTGTGTGCACACCTAGGGTAACTAGGCTTCAAACCAGGAAGGAGTCCCCACCCCCTTGTTCACTCTTCTCTTAGATCCAGCCTCAACACTCCCAAACTGTCAGCTTCTGTAGCTAAGCAGTGAGGAGAGCCAGAGCCCTGTTCTGAGAGCCTGGGGGAGCTGCTTCTGCAGGATCCAGATCTAGGAGGGGAGCTCTTTCTGCAGGGCAGGTGGTCTGGAACCTCCACTGTGAGCCAGGTTGGTGCTGAGCGTGGAGGTTGGGGCCTGGGGAATGGACCTGGTGCCGGGAACCCAGCTTTTTCTTTTCCTCTGGCCAACCAGGCCGCTGTGTCTTCACCCGCAGGGAGGCCCAGCTCCGTCACTGCCTGCACCACCACTGCGTACCTGACGTGAAATATGGGGGGCGCAGGCCGCGCTGGGGAGATTTGTCATCTGCGCTCAGCGGGTGACTCTATCTGCAGACTATTAGAGTATAAAATATATTTTACAAGAGTTTTAGCTACAGGTGACTTGCTCTTTATTACTAGATGTGGGCAAAATCAATACTTTTGTAACTAAAAGATCATTTATTTTGCTTTTTGAAACATTTTTCAACAGGGGCACTGGCTAAGCTTGCAAAGCTATGATTAAGAGTTATGGCGGTGCCTGTTTCTCTTAACCCTTGAAGGACCACAGCCCAGGCTCTCCTAGCACTGGTACCTGCCTGTGGAAAGCCAGACACATAGACACGCATCCCAACTGCAGCAAAGACAGGCACACAGACTGAGGTGCACAGGCCCCCACTCCAATAAAACCATCATGCAGATACACTGATTCTCATAGATGTATACAAAAACTCTCACAGGTACACACAAAAATACAGCAGCATATACACTCCTTCCCACCCAGATACCCACAAATCAAATGCACACGTGCACAAATGAATGCTTCCCACCAGCACATGCTTCTGCACACAAATGTCTCCCACCTCGTGCCCTTACACGCTCACACCTACATACCATGACACTAAGATGTGCACGGTCACACTGTGCTAGCTTCTGACCAGTGGCCAGCCAAGGGTGGGGATTCTGAAACGGGTTGGAAGATGCTAAGAGGGGTCTCATGAATGCAGCTCTGGCCACTACTGGGCAAGGAATGGAGAGAGCCCAGGAATGTCAGGGATCTGTGGAACCTGGGCCTTACTCCTGTCAGAGCTCAGCTCTCCTCAAGCCCTCATCCCCATGACAGCCCTGCCCCTTTGCTGTCAGCTAAAGCAGGGGGTGGTTTTTCTGGAAGCTGCCATATACGAAAGCTGTGAAGTCATACAACTCTGTCAAAGCGGCTCATTGGTGACCACCCCTGTCCTGCGTGGGTTCAAAATGATTAAGTGGCCACATACCACTCCCAGAATGGCATCGCCTAACCAGATTGGAGGTGTCCTCTAGCCGTTATCTGAGTCAGCAAATCAGCATCAGCCAGTTGTTATTTATCTCAGGGTTGGGGAGAAACATGGAGGTGACAGTGACTTAACCCACCCATAGGTGAAGCTCTAATGGTGAAATTCCAGACAGTGAGGTTGACCAAGTGTATCAGTTATCTATTGCTGAATAACAAATTACCCCTAAACTTAAGTGGCTTGAAACAAACATTGATTATATCACAGTTTCTGAGAGTCAGGAATCCAGGAGCAGCTTAGCTGGGTGGTTCTGGCCTGGGGTCTTTCGTGGGTTGCAATTACACTGGTTAGGGCTACTTCATCTGAAGTCTCGTTAGGGCTGGAGGGTCCTCTTCCAAGAAGACTCATTCACAGGACTGGTGGTTGGTGCTGGCTCTCAGCCAGTGTGTCCCAGTTCTCCTCCATGTGGCCTCTTCAGCAGGAGAGCCTGGACTTCTTTGTATGGTGGCTGGGATCCGAGAGAGAGAGAAAAGGTCCAATAGAAGCTGTAGTCTTCTATTTGAAGCTGTAAGCTAATCTTAAAAGTGACATCACTTCTGCTAAGTTTCAGTCATTATAAGCAAGTCACTAAATCCAACCCATACTCAAAGAGAGGAGAATTGGGCTTCCCTGGTGACGCAGTGGTTGAGAGTCCGCCTGCCGATGCAGGGGACACGGGTTCGTGCCCCGGTCCGGGAAGATCCCACATGCCGCGGAGCGGCTGGGCCCGTGAGCCATGGCCGCTGAGCCTGCGCGTCTGGAGCCTGTGCTCCGCAGCGGGAGAGGCCACAACAGTGAGAGGCCCACGTACCGCAAAAAAAAAAAAAAAAAGAGAGGAGAATTAAGCTCTACCACTCAAAGGAAGAAGTATTGAAAAATTTGTGGACATGTTGTTTAAACTACCACAACTAGGCAAGGGGACACTTCCATTCTACCCAGTGTCTGCAAAATGACAAGCACCTCTTGATGGCTCCAAACCCTAGAAAAGCCATGGAACATCCTGAAGTGGGGAGGGCATGGCCAGGTGATCGTGGGGACTCAGAGGTAACCCTCGCTCAGGACTACAGTGGAGCAGTATCACATGCACAGTAATTAAATTGCATGGACCCTGGAGCCAGACTGTCTGGGTTCAAATCCAGCCTCAGCCACTGAGTAGCTGTGTGACCTTGAGCAAGCCACTTAACTCCATGCCTCAGTCTTCTTACTTGTAAAATGAGGGAAATACTAGTACTTACCCCTTGGGCTGCTGTGAGGATTAAATGAGTTAAATTTAACATTAAATGAGTTAACATTTAGCGTAGTACCTGGTAAGTGGTAAATGGCACATAAGTATTGGCTAATACCATCAGTTCCTACCTCTCATTGCAGCCTGTGCGCTCTTTCTCACAATGGATTTATTGAGCACCTTCATTGGTCCTCAGACTAACCCCATAACCCCACCACCAGCACCCCAATTACCCTGGTGGGGGGCTAGGCAGGGGGCTGGGCTCCACGAGCTCTATTTGACCCCGCCAGCCCAGTACTGCCTTTTGTGGCCTCTCTGGGAATGTTGTGCAACATGTTGGCCACAAACACTTTATGAGTGAGAGGACAGGAAGAAATTTTCCTCTATCGACCCACAGTCAAACCTGCTCCCTCCCCCTCCTCTTCATGTGTCTCCTTGGCAAGGAGGGGGACAAGGCGAAGACCGCCCTCTCAGCAGAGCCCCTAAGGAGCAGCCCAATCTCAGGGCCTCTTCCTCCAACTTCCCCAGGGCCAGACCCGAAACAGCTGCTGCCCCCCAACCCCTGGCATGGAGGGGTGGGAAGACCTAGATCTAGGGGACCTGGATGCATAGGACCTAAGGCCCTCAGCCCCTTGGGGCAGGCACTCCCTCTGAGGTCACCTGGTCTAAGAGTCCCAAGACCTTTCACCCAAACATCAAGAAAAGAGAAAAATAAGATTTTTGTAGGAAATTGTTCCTAAAGCTCTGTCTATTCAATATGAAGCTCTAACCTCTCTGTTTGGGGTTATGTCTTTTCAACTTTTTTGACATGAAAATATCCTTTCTTTTGTGAAATCATTCTGACAGTGGTTGATAGTTTTCTCTCAGTGCCCTTATATGGGCAAATTAATAGCTGGCAGCTTTATGCTGGAAGCCACATTTTAAAATATTACTCTTTTCCATGCAGGAAGCACAAAACTGTCCCCACCTCATCAAGAAGGCCTGCTGACCACTAGCCTGGGTGAAAGGGGGAGGTCCCCACATTCCTGCCCCAGCTGGGCCTGCAATGTGGTATGACCCAAGACAAGCCCCTTCCTCTCTCCAGCCCTGGTTGGTCTCCCCATCCACTCAGTGAGCAGGTGGGACGGATGTTCCTTCTCAGTCTATGGTCTAGACCCGCTCTGGCCCCTGCGCTGGGTGCCTTTAGCCCGCCCCACCCTGAGATGACCACAGGTGGATGCTGATATGCTGGGGTGGGGGGCGGGGGCGGGCAGGTGACGCCTGGGAGTCACCGCCAACTACCCTGAAATGCCCTTCACCAGGCTCCACTGGAGACGCAGTCTCTGAGCTGGGGGCAGGGAGATGGGAGGGGTCTTCGGCCTTTGGCCAGGGAGACCTTCGTGATGCGCCAGGGAAGGAGAGAAGCATTTGTCTCAGGGGCTCAGTCTGCACTGAGTTCTCGGGACCCCCTCCCCTTCCTGCCCCCAAGGCTTGGCTGGAGCACAAGGGGCCCCTTTGTGGGACCTAATCTCAAAGCACTGCGGCTTTAGCGACCTTCAGGGATGAAAGCGCTAGGAGCTGGCGGCTGGGAGGTGGTGTGGGGGGCAGCCCCACTAATCCCTGCGCTTTCCCCAAACAAAGCTGCCAGGAGGGGCTGGCTCCCGGGAGATGATCCAGAGAACCAATTCCTGGAGCCTAACCCGCTCTGACAGCCCGAAAAGGAGAGGCCCGCTGCCCGCCCCGGTGGCCCCAGCTCGGCCTTAGAGGCTGGGGCCTTTAGCACTTTCTCCCCCCCAGCCATGGAAGCTCTCCTTGCCCGTGAGGACGTTTTTCTACTTCCTCTCTCTCCACGTTCAGCTCCACAGGCCCCCTCATTCCTCAGCCCCAAACGCCTCAACCTCTTTTGAGGTCCTGATCTTCTAGTCCCCCAACACCCCGGTTCTTAACCTTCAGCCCCTAAATTCCCCAATACCTCAAATCCTCAGCCCCCCAATATCCCAGTCCTCAGTATCCCAGACCCAGGTCCTCTGTCTTCTGTCTCCTAATTCCACAACCCCAGTTCCAACCCCCAGCTCCCAACCTCTTGGCTTCCCAATCTCCACTCTCTAGATTCTCAGCCCCCAATCCTTAATTCTCCAGCCTCCACAGCACACCAACCCCTGTTCTCTCAGCCCCTCCCCTCCTGGTCTGACCTGATGTTCCTACTGTTCCCAGGGATATACCTGGCTATCTCTGCCCCATTCCATCCCGTCTGGCCAGGCTTCCTGTGCCCCTTGTGCCCAGACCTGTACTCACCTTCTCATGGAGAAGACTGAGGGAAGTGATTCTGACTCAACCCTGATTAAACCCACGCCTCCCACCAGACACTCCCTCCAGCTGTGATCACCCTGGAATCCTGAGGCTTCATCCCAGTCTCACAGGTGAGCACATCATCATGACCAGAAGAAGGGGCCGGGGTCCCTCCTGGGCTCAGTGGTCTGAGAAAAGCAGCCCAGCGGAGCGGAGAGGTGCCAGCAGGACTGGGCTTTCTGCTGCCCCATCTCTCCCCCGGCCTGAGGAGACCCAGGATGCAGAAATCTCCACCAAACCCAGAGAGAGCCAGGTGATAGGTAGGACCACCCAGGCCAACAGAGGCCACTGAAGAGCCAAGATGGCTTTGGGGCCCACAGGGGAGGGGGTGGGCAGGGCAAGAGGGTTGGATTCCCAGGAGAGGGGTGGGGGCCAGGCTAACCCAGAGCATTTTCCCACCGTAGCCTCTGCCGTCTCCACTCACTAATCTGATTACGATATTTACCAACCTCCCATGGCCTGCTTGGGGCAGAGGGGGGTGTTACACTGAGGATCTCAGTTCCAGTTCCCAGCAAAATGGGAGGCCCAGAAAGGTGTTTATGGGCCTGAAGTGACTGCACCAGGCCCTCCCTCCTGCCTGCCCCAGGTCAGAGGGCTATGGGAGACGCCTCCCCATCAAGTTTAGCCTTGCTTCGTAAGTGTCCCCTGTCACACTCTGTCTCCAAGTCACTTCTGGGCCCCTCATGCTGTCCCATCCCAGAGCCATGACTATAATGATAATATGCAAGCCTGGGGCAGTGCCTGCCTTCCTTCCGAAAAATCAAAACTTTAGTGGTGAGCTTTTAGGCACTGAGGACAGGAGGCTGGCGGCATGCCCCAAGGGGCTGCTTCACCTAGTTGGAGTCAATGTCACACACACTTGCTTTGACCTCGCACCCAGGCTCAGCCCCTTCCCAAAGTGTGTGTAGAGGGGGAAGGACGTGCACTGTAGCACCTGTCTCAGGTTTTGCTGTGAAAAGAACAGAACAAACCTTGTTTTCTCTCTCTCTCTCTCTCTCTCTCTCAGTCACACACACACACACACACACACCTGTGCACACACATGCACACACTATTTATTAGTGTGTCACAGACATGGTCACACTGTCACACAGGGAAGGCCCGCCCCGCCCAGCCGCCTTCCTCTTCTCCACACCACTGGGCACCAGACAGGTCTGTCGGGGCTTGGCTTGGGCGTGCTCCTTCCCCAGCTGGCGTAGGTGTTAGTCCAGTGGAGGGAGGACACTGCCTGTAGATGAGAAGGGAGCAATCTTAGGGAAGCCAAGGGGAGACTCTTACTCCTTATCTCCCACAGATGGGACGATTTGAGAGGCAGAGTGCCAGTCTCCAGGGTTGAGGACAGTGGAGGTGGTCCTCCCCAAAGGAACGACAGCACCTCTTCCACCTCCCTCTACCCCAGAGGTCTAAGGCCAAGTTAATTCATCCCTCGTAGGACTCCAAATAGAGAAGTAATTCTGGGAAGCAGGTAAGAGTGTCTTTAAAAGGCAAACAAGACAAGGCCAAATTCAGACTTGGACAAAGCTCACCCTCTCCTGAGGGCTCTCAAGGGTTCCAACCCACAGTGTACTCAACACTCACCCCTGTGGGCTATTCCGGCTCTGGGCAATTACAGCTGTGGGGTCTGAGAATAGAGAAAGGATTGGGCGCCCCCTGCTGCCAAACCTCCAGAACTGCATCCTCTCCCCAGGGTGCCCCGGGCCAAGTGACCCCTCTCCCCCAAAATCACACAAGGCCTCCTCCTCTCACCTGTACCACCAGTTGGACCAAAGAATCTATCCTGCCTTGGGGTCCCAATTCCCTACTGGTAGCTGATTGGAAAAGGGGATGGCCTGGCTGAAGTAGGAGCAGTTGTTGTCGGGGAAATGGAATGTCACAGGCTGAATCTTGGCTTTTTTAGCCCCTAAGGGGCTAAGCGGGTGGAGAGACTAACACAGGAAACTGCCTAAGAGAGGGGAAGACTGTGGCCCAGAGACTAGGGAGGAGGGGACAGGGGAGAGGAATCTGATGAGGGAGGAGAGAGGGGACAGAGGAGAGGAGCACAGGTGAGAGGACATAGTGAACAGGACAGGTGAGGCAGACACAGGTGATGGAGAAAGAAGGATGTGCACAGGTGAGGGCACAGGTGATCTTGGCAAGAGCAAATGGCGCAGGGAAGGTGTGGAGTGAATGGAGACCACCAAGGGGCTCACGAGCAAGAGTTGGTGCCCCCTGCCGCCTGCCATCCACTGGTGCACATCCGGCCCTGCGTGTCCAGCCAGCTCTGTGACTGATGGCCAGGCCCCCGCTGGGGCACTGAGGACAGGCACTCAGCAGAGGCAAACAGCTTGGACGTCTGTAGCTTCTGGACTACGGGGCATGGTGGAGGCAGTGGGCAGAACAGATTGAGTTCAGTGCTGTGGTCAGAGGTCCAGACCTGGGGGTGGGGTCAGGGGGCTATGGTCATGAGCCAGGCCCCAGGGGTCCTCGCACAGGCAGGCCCAGCCCCTCTTTCCTGTTGCAAAGCTCGGAAGGGAGCCCTATCCAGCTGGGTTGGAGTCCAGAGAGCCCTGGCTTCCAGCCTGCCGGTTCCATTCAGGGCAGGACAGAGCCCTGTGTTCTGACCCCGCCTCCCAGCCCCGCCCCCCCCAACACACACACTATGCCCCCAGCACTGATAGCCAGGCCCAAAGAAGGGAAGGGGCAAGCTCACACTCTACTCTCAGCCTCGTCTTCCTCCACCCCTTTGCAGTTGTATATGCATGGGTGGAGGGGGTGTTAAGGAGACCATACTTACAGATTGTCCCACCCCAAATCCATGATTCCTGCCTCCCAAAGCGCTTACCCGCCCTGTCCCCTGTGGGAGAAAAGCCAGCTTCGTTACCTCCCTTTCTCAGCAAGGGCCTTTTGGAGGGGAGAGGGAGGCAGACTAGGGTGGACAGTGTGTAGCTCTCCCATGGTCGCCCAGCAGATGAGCTGGGCTAGGACCTGGCTGTCCTGCATTATCCAGGGCCCTGTGATGGGTTCATCCATCTGCCCCCCAGCCTCTTAGAACCTTTCCACACACATTACACAAAGGCCAGAAGATCTGTGGCCATGAGGAGGGGTAGGGGCCCGGGGAAGCAGACTTGAGACCCACCTTCTGTCTCCACATCCTATGAGGTTTTCTTGGTTGTGGGGTGAGTACCCCTAGGGGTCTCAGGGCCCTGGTACCAAGAAAGAAAGGCCACTCAGGACTCCAAATGAGGAAGCATGAAGCAATGAGACAGGTGGCCAGGGAGGTGCTGAGCTTCCCATGTCTCAGAGAGTTCAAGAAGAGGCTGGAAAAGGAGGCTGGATGGGATGCTCTTGAGAATCCTTCCAGACCTGGAGCCCCAGATGCTCCCAGGTAGGAATGGAAAAAGTCACCCTCCCTCAGTAGGGACCCCTTGCTCCCTACTCCCCTTCCTCCCCAGCACATGGTCAGAAGGAGAGAGTCTGAGGGGCCTCATTTCTCCAACTTCCCTCCCCCAACCCCCAGGTTCCCCAAGAGAGCCTGGTGTCCAGGCTTAAAGATGCCCCAGCCCAACCCCCCGCAGCAGCCCCCTCCCCGAGCTCCCCTGCCTCCACAAGCCTCCTATACGCCTGGCTGGGGGCGCATGGGGGGG
>NW_021703774.1:142789149-142914691 GCF_005190385.1 Monodon monoceros
CCCCACCCTACAGCACAGCCCCCTCGGCCACACCCTATCACAGCACAGCCCCCTCGGCCACACCCTACAGCACAGCCCCCCTCGGCCCCACCCTACAGCACAGCCCCCCTCGGCCCCCCGCCTGGCCAGCCTGCGCCTCTCTGCGGCCCCGGGGACCAGGCATCAGATTGGAGTCAAGATTCCGCGAGTGTCATTTGCCGCCGTTGATGGTGCTGATAATAGGGACAGGCTGGCGGGCGGCAGCGGTGGCGCAGAGGCGGATTCTCTATTAAGGCTTCCCCCCTCAGCGCCGCAGCAAGCGGGAGGCAGGCCAGAGCCAGCGCTGGGCAGGCGAGGCCGAGACAGTTCCGTGATGGGCTGGGCAGCTTGCCGCTGCTGCTGTCTGCTCCGTCAGTGCAGGCCAGGCATTGGCAGGCAGCTCAAGGCCCGGGCAGTGATGGGGTCAGAGGATGCCAAATCCCAGGAAGGGGATGGAGGACAAATGGGAAGCCCCAGCCCATGGCTTTGCCACACTGTGCCCGGAAAGTCTGCCTGTTTCCATCCTACTTCACTGCTGGGGATGCAAAGCCCCTGCTGCTGAACAGAAAGGAAGGTCCTTGCTATCCTACCTGCTTTCAGAGCGGAACCATATAAAAGGTCAGTAACACACACACACACACACACACACACACACACACACACACACGCACACAGCACCAGGGAAACCTGGCAGAGCCTCCCCTCAGCAGCCGAAAGCACTACTGGGAACTTGGCTAGTGGATGCTCCTATAGGTGACTACACTGCCCCTGCACCTCCTCCAGGACCACCACCACTGCCCAGGCCCCCTCCATTACCACCATCCACAGTACACAACACTCGCTATCACTGTGCCCCACTCCATCATTGTTGCCACTCAGCAAGTGGTTAAGTGCACAGGCTCTAGAGCTCCTCCAATTACTAGCTAGCTGTGTTACCTTCATCATCTTTAAAATGGGGATAATAGGAGCTAGCTCATAGGGTTAAAATGATTAAACAAATTCCTCCATACAAAGAGCTTAGAATAGCGCAAGGCACATAGTTAGTACTCCGTTATTAGTGCTGTTGTCGTTATGATCCCTGTTCTCACCATTATCAGTTTCATTACCACCATCTCCACCCACATCATCACCACCTCCACTGCCTTCCTTAATAGTATTAGCAGCTATCACTTACATAGTATTCACCAGGTTCCAGGCATTGTTCTAAGTATTTTACATATATTAACTAATTTCGTCCTTATGACAACTCTATGAGGTAGGCATTATTATTATCAGATGAGGAAACTGAGGCACAGAAAAGTTAAAATAACCTGCCTAAGGTCACACAGCTAGCAAATGTCAAAAGCAGAAGTCGAACCCAGGCTGAGTTCTTATCTACTATGCCAAGCTATCTCCCATTAGGGCCTACTTCTTTGCCTACAGTATTGCCACCTTTTGACTGTTGCCAATACTTCCCCATCACCTCCACCATTATCAGCACCCCAGCTCTCTCCCCCACTCCATTAGCACATTAGTACCATCACCACTATCTCCATGGCTGTCTCTATCTCCACGATCATCAGCCCCATGCCCATCTCAACCACCACCAGATTCTCAGCACTGCTACTCACAGCCTACCCAGAACAGAGTCTTGCTTCTGCCTTCCCTAGGCTGTGTGCCCTGAGAGGTGTGAATGTTCCCAGGGATTCAGACCTGTTCATGTGGCCAGATCTGGAAAGGACAGACAAAGAAATTTAAATTGCTACGAAGCTATTCAGGTGCCAGCTAGAATTTAAGGTTGGCTGGAGCCTGCAAGATGTGCTTTGCAAAGCTGACTTCTCAGTTCCCCCAGGACGCCTAGTATGGTTTAACCCCCCTTTTAGCATTCTGAGAGCTTCTGATGTGGAAAGACACCTTCTACCTCACAACAGTTGGGCTGAGGACACATTCATCAGCACAGACACAGTCCCCGCATTTGGCTACTTAGAAGTCTGTCCTCTCAACCTACTGACAGCCTGTAAGTGGCGGGGACACAGCCTCATTCCTCTCCTTGTCCCATTTCTTCTCCAGTCCTCCACCCCACAACACACACCCAACACCAGTGACTAAATGGACAGATAAACTCTACCTGGGGCTGGAAGGGGAAGAAGGATCTTGCTGTCCATGGTACTGAGACAGCCTTGCTCTTTAGGGACACACTTGTCCCCTAGAGACACACAAGGTCCCCTCTTGTCCTTTACAGATAAGAACCAGTCTTGGATTTTTCCAGGGCCCATCACAAGTTGCCACTCCCATCGCTGTCCCCCTTTACCCACCTTGGGGGTGACTCAAGAAATTGCCACGTTCACGTGAGTGGGTTCCAGGCCTGAAATTTAGTAGACTAATGTTTTCCCTGAGCTTGAAGTTTTAGCCCTCTCCTCAGTCATCAGCACCAAGCCACCCCAAGCAGGCAAACCATCTTCATAAAACAGCACACTTGCAGTGCAAACCCAGCAGGCAGGGTCTTGAGCACCCCCCTTCCCTCTTGTTGGCCACCTCTGCAACCCCTATATGGAAATCCTCTGATTCCGGCTGCCGAGTCTTGCCCCCCAGGCTAGATAATTGGATGCCTTTCTTTCGAAGATCCCTGCTGGTTTCCAGCTGTGTGGAGGGTACAAAGTAAACAGGAGATGCTTGGGGGCCTTGCACACAGTAGGTGCAATCAATTTTCGAGGCACTGTGGGCAGGGACCCCTTCCTCTTTGGCTGGTCCCCACCCTCACCCCCAGGGCCAGCGTGGAGCATGTCCAAACTGGAGGAGAGTGAGTTGGACTTTGCCTCTTCACTTGGTCAGAGAAGAGAAAAGACAGCAAGAAGGCCCCAGGCAGACATGGGGTCTCACTCCAATCTTCACCCTGCTCGCCCCTGCCCCCAGCCTCAGATGGGCCATGGGCTTCTCTCTCCAGGAAGGTAATGGCTTCTGGCCTGAAACAACTGAGCCGCTGAGCCACTTCAGATTGGCCTCCCTCTCCCCACCTACTCCTCACACACTTGTACTTGGGGGCTGGAGGGAGGGGGGGGTTCTGTCTGCCTCCCCTCAGGGTAGACTGCCCAGACTAGTTCCCCCAACCCGTGTGTGCTCTCCTAGGTAATAAACCTGAATGGGGGAGGGGAAATTGTCATGGATCCCAAGGGGTCTCCCTTCTCCCCAGCCTCCCTCCTTTGGGGGAAGGGGTGTCAGATTTCATCGGCTGTTGGATTTTTTTCTGCGGTCTGCCTCTTCTAAACTAATTATAATATTGTAGTAACAATAACAGAAGTTCCCACAGCTTGAGCACCTACACTCTGCTAGCCACTCTGCCACATGCTTCACATTTCCTTTATATAGATCCTATGAGGAAGGGATTATCGTATCCCCATTTTAAAGATGGGGCCTGAGGCATACAGAGATGAAGTACCTTACCCAAGGATACATATCCATCAAGTGGTGCAGCAGGATTTGGATCAGGGCAGGCTGGGGGGAAGGAGGGCCCAACCCAGCTAAGGACCACTGAGATGCCACTGAGCCCCCCCGGAGGAACCCTGGGTGTGTGTAGGGGTGTGCTTTTCCCACCCTCATTCCCTTTAATCCTGCAGGCCTCCGCCTGTGTACCTCTGTGGTGGGCTTCTGCCCGGTCGGCCCCTCCCCACAGCCTGGCTGCTGATTAATTGTGACTCAGCCCTCCCTGCAGCCAGCTAATCATATCTGCCCCATTGGCAGCCAGAGGAATCCTTCCTGAGCATGAAATCAGGCCTGACTGCCCCATGGGGGGCCAGGTACTTTAGGTGTGAGGGGCTGGCCAACTGGACCTACAGGTCCTGTCCAGTAGGTCAGGGATACCCAAGAGAATTTCTTCTTGAAGGTCTGATTCCTTCAGCTTCACCTCCAAGGGATTCAGGACCAGAAAGGTTGCAGGAGGGAAGGTCAATTAGGGAACCAAGCCCAGACAGCATCAGGGCCTGGCTGTAGTTACACAGGGAGGGGACTCTCCCCCTACCATGCCCAGCAGCCTGAGACACCAGAGCACATCTTCACCACACTGTAGGACCTCCCTCCCCCACTGACCAGGGTCCAGGGGTAAGCCCAGACCACTCTAGGGTGGATCCCAGATTCTGAAAATAATGCCCCCCCCACACACACACACATATACCCTCTTTCCAGCGACAACAATGGTGTGTGTGATGGACACAGGCACACATGCACACAGCACAGGGGCTGGAGGCAGCGGCCAGTGCCATGCTTGCTAAAGACTCATTAACCCTGACCCCTCTTCCCCATTGATCGAGCCAGCCACAGGATCACTCTAGCACTGCCTAGGCCATGGGGTGAGGTGTCCTCCATGCCACAGTAATTGCCCTCTGCCACCTTGACAGCAGCTGTGGGGACTGAGAAGGTGACTCCACTTAGTGTTCACTGTCTGCCCATGCAAAGGATCGGCCCCTCTCAGAGGCGTGCTGTATGTGTGTGTGTGTGTGTGTTTGTGTGTTTGCGTATGTGTGTGTGTGTTAAGAATATGTGTCCATGGTCATTTTGAGTGTCCAAAATGAGTGCCTGTCTGTGGTCACTGTGTGCCCTCAGTCATTATATGTGGCTGTGATGTTTGTGTGAGGGGTGCGAGGCTAAGGATATACATACTGGCAAACACAAAAGCATACTTGGACATACACTGAGCATGAAAGCATGTGTGTTCCCTGGACATACCCCAATCATACACACTGAACATTTTACACATGAAAAGTGGCTGAGACATTCCCGACAGCCTGCCTTCCGTTGTCTTGGAGCTGGGTTCTGTGCCCTTTTCCCAGATGGGTAGGGGGAAGCTACTGCCTTCTTTCCCCAACCTCCTCCCTGACTGCACCTCAGGGAAGCAGCAGGCCCAGAGGACCTGGTGAGGAAAGTCTTGGACCCCCAGCCAGAGTCACCAAGGGGACTCAGTGTCATGCCTCAGTCCCTTCCACCCCGTTGCAGAAGCCCAAGAGTAGGCCCAGACTCCAGAGATATGGGCCATCCTGGCAGGCTTACACTCAAAAACACTCATGCTCACAGACACTGGCACATGCTTGTCCTCAGGGTCCTTCCAGGGGGGCTATGCTCCTGACCACATGCCTGCATGGGCCATCCTGTGGCTGACATCTCCACCTGTGTTGGGGGTGTCTGCTGGGGCGGCAGGGAGGCACCACATCTGAATGCAGGATGGTGTGTCTGTGAATGGTAGAGCATCTGCCTGTTTCTGCGAGTGTGTACGTGAACGCTCGTGTGACCATGAGCCACTGTTGTGTGAGTGTGTGAGTCATCACAGGCCTGGCTTACGGCTTACCTGGGACGCTGAGCCTGGGGGCATGTGTGCACGCCTCTGTGTGTTCTCACGTGCTTTTGCAGCTTGGAAGGGTGATGGCGAGCCAGGGTGTGTGGGTTTGTGGGCTTATGTATGTAGGGTTATCGTGTGTAACTCTTTGTGCGCGCGCGCGCGCGCGCGTGTGTGTGTGTGTGTGTGTGTGTGTGAGCGTGTGCCTGGAAAGGTGCTGCCGTGCCGGCGTCTCCGGTGCGCCCCACCTCGGGCTCTTCTGCGGCCCTGCGGCCTCCACCCACCCAGCTGGGAGCGATGGGCAGCCCGCCCGGGGTAGGCCCCGCCCCCTCCGCCCGAGTAAACTTTTCCCAAATCCCCGAGCCGCTTAGGGCGAAGCCGCCCCCGCGGCCTAATCCGCGCCCCCCGCGGATCTGCATAATCGGGTTAGCGGCCGCGCTCCCTCCCGCTCCCGCCGCCGCCGCCGCGTGCGATTCTCTCGCTGTCACTTAGGGAGGCTCAGCGCGATTTGCGGCCTAATCCCCCGGGATCGCTCGGCCGCCGCTCCCCGAGGGGCCGCCAGATTGTTCCCTTCATAATTGATTGACTCTATTTGCCGGATTGGGACTTCAAAGCGCCGGCGGCGCGGGGGCGCCTGGGAAGGAGCGGGGCCCGCGGCGGGTCTGCCGGCCTGGCCTGGCGAGGCCCCTACCCCGGCGGGCGCCTTCCACCCCGCAGCCGGCGGGGCCCGGAGCCGGGAGGTGGGGCAGGAAATTCGCCCGTGATGATGACGGTGGCAAGGACTACGCTGATGAAGTTGATCACGTCGTGACCGCCATCGCGGCGAGCTCTGGGCCGGCACGGTGCTCAGCGCTTCCCGAGTCCGGGCTCTAAATCCCCCTCACGACCTGAGAGTCTGCAGAATATCCCCCATTTGACAGGTGAGGAAACAGGTTGAGAGAGACCTCTTCCTTCCGGGCACACCTTCTAAGGGCAGCTCTGTGCTAGGTTCTGGGGATCCAGCTGTAAGCCAGGCTGACCCGGCTCTGCCTGCATATGGAACGCTCTTCTAGTGAAGAAGACAAGGGGGCACACAAGAAACAAGTCAAGAAATATGTGAACAGAAAATAAGGCAGAGGGATGTGACAGCAACTCGGGGGTGGGGAGGCAAATCAGCCTGAGTGGTCAAGGAAGGCTTCCTGAGGAGGTGATGTATTCTCTGGAACCTGAATACTAGGGAGGAACCTGCTCCATGAAGAGCTGGGGGACAAGCCTTGGGGCAGAGCACCAGCCCGTGGCAAGTAGTAACGCTGAGCCCGCAACTCAGGCTGCCTGACTCCAAAGCCCAGAGGCTGAGGCCCCACCTTTCCTTTTCCACCTGCCCAGCCTAGACTGAGCCCCAACCTCAACATGGGCTGAGCCCTTAACAGCAATGTCCAGACCCACTCGCACTGGCGCCCATCCAGCTCCACGCTGCCCACTCCACTGCTGGCTCCTGGATTGGCGCGTAGGTGCTGGCCCCTGTGTGCTTCCATATCCCACTGATGAGAGACTGCCTCAGTGGGGAGCACTGCACCCAGAGCCTCTCTGGAGCTAGGGCCTGCTGCTTCCCCCAACTCCTGAGGAAGCAGGGGCAGGGGCAGGGCACAGGGGAAGCTGGAGGGGGCCCCCTCCCACACCCTGGGCAGCCATAGCCAAGCTCCCAGGAATCCCTGGCCCAGACTCGGGAATCCCCAGAAACGCTTAATTAATTCTTGATTACCCACTGTCTCTGCAGCTGCCATTAACCACCTCCCCAGCCTGGGCCCAGTTAGGCCACGTAATTAAATTAGTGCAGGGAGAACACTTCCAGGCAGGAGTAAGGTACTCCTGCTGGGCCCCTTGGAGGTTCTGGGGGACTGATATGGAAAGGCTCAGAGACACCAGGGGAGCATCCAGGGTCACACAGTGGGTCTAGAACTGGAGCTCAAGTGTAACTTCCTCAAATTAGTTCTGGCTCCCTCATCCTACCTCTCTTGAGACCTCTAAGCACATTTTATTTTATTTATTTATTTTTATTATTATTTTTTTTTGCGGTACGCGGGCCTCTCACTGTTGTGGCCTCTCCCGTTGCGCAGCACAGGCTCCAGACGCGCAGGCTCAGCGGCCATGGCTCACGGGCCCAGCCGCTCCACGGCACGTGGGATCTTCCCAGACCGGGGCACGAACCCGTGTCCCCTGCATCGGCAGGCGGACTCTCAACGACTGCGCCACCAGGGAAGCCCCTAAGCACACATTTTAAACCTTAAATGTTTTTATAATGACAAGAGATTTGCTTGCTCTCCTTAATTAAATTTATGCCAATTCACTGAGCTTTTGGAGGAGTGGATTTGGGGCAGGAGAGGGGAGACCGGGATGTCCACGGGTAAGAAGCAGGAGATGGAGGTGAGGGGTGCTCGGCATGGAGGCATTTCCCACCTTGGGGATCAGAGGGCTGGGGCAGAGGGAGATGGTGGCAGCAGGGGAGGGAAAAGAGGGGGCACAGTGGAGGACTGAGACTGTCCACGGGAGCTCCCTGGGGGAAGGGGGAGTCACTCTCCTTTTCACAAAAGAAACCAGAGAAAACAGCCTAAAAGAACACCCTGAGGGTGGAAGTATATGCACCATAAGCCGAGGCAGAAGGGGCTGGAGAATCTGGGCCTATAGAGTGAGGAGGGCCTAGCTGGAGTCTCCACTGCCACATCCCCTGAGCCAGGCCTCCCTCCCTGCATCTTCCCTCCCTCAATCCTGGAGGATGCTGGCTGACAGCCCTCCCTCCCCCAAACCCAGCTCCTTGTCACTTCAGAAAATCAGAAATAAGCCTTAGTGATTAGAGGGAGACGTGAGTGAGATGGGGCTTAGAGGCCCAGGCTCAGGGAGGTGTTAAGAGGCGAGCAGGACTCAGAGTATTAGGGGGGCAGAGCTAATAGCTTCTCTGGATGCCCCTCCCCCCAGGACTATAGTACCCAGGGGAGGAGGGAGAAGGAGAGAGGGAAGGCAAAGGGATGAGAAGATGTGGGGAAGAGAGCGGAAAGAAGGAGTGGAAGGGGAGAAGGAGGCGAGGAACAAGAGGAGCTGATGGGGATGGGGTGGGAGAGACAGAGAGAGAGGAGAGGCAGGCTGGATGGGATTGAGGAAGAGGAGGGAGTGGGACACGGAAGTAAAGGAGAGGTGAAGGGAGATAGTAGATGGGAAGAAGAGAAGTACAAATTAAGTCACAAGATGTCATTTTCCCTATTTGGTTGAAAAATAATTTAAAAAATATAATACCCAGTGTTGATGAGAGCAGAGGAAATGGAGAATTGAGAGTACAAATTGGCACAATCTTGGAGGTTCTGGAGATGAAGAGCATTTTGGCAATAATTATCAGCATTTTAAATATGCATCCCCTGGGGCCAAACAATTCCACTTCTAGGCATCTGTCCCACAGCAACACTGGCCTCTGTGCACAGCCATATAGGGACAGAGGTGGTCACTGCAATGATGCTTGTCATCCCAAACCTCGGAAACAACTCAACGTCCATCAAGAAAGGACTGACCAAGTATATCATGGAGCAGCCACACGGTGGATTACTATGCGCCCAGAAGAAGGAAGAGCTCTGTGCGCTGACATGGAGAGATGAAGCCGATATGACGTATTGTTCCGTGAATACAGTAGGTCATTAAACAACATGGGGACTTCCCTGGTGGTCCAGTGGTTAAGACTCCGTGCTCCCAGTGCAGGGGCCCCCGGGTTCAATCCCGGGTCAGGGAACTAGATCCCGCACACCACAACTAAGAGCCTGCACGCAGCAACGAAGATCCCGAGTGCCACTACTAAGACCCGGCGCAACCGAATTAATTAAAAACCAATATGAATAGTAGGGCCCCAATCTGAAATGTTTAAAAAAAAAAGAACATTTAAAACTACGTGTGGTGTGTATGTGTAAATGTATAGAAGCAAATGTCTGAAAGTAAAGAGAACCCCCGATTACTGACTGGGATTTATGGGGCGGGAGGTAGGGTGGGGATTTAGCTTTTCACTTTGCATTCTTTTGCATTACGCTTTTACAATAAGGTTTTTTCAAACCTTGTGTTAGTTATGTACTAATAATATTTAAGAATACTGCTTTTTTTTTAAGAGGGATGTGGAAGGAAGGGAGGGCAAGAGAGAAGAGTGCGAGGGAAGGAGGGAAGGAAGGAAGGAAGGAGGGAGCGGCGGCAGGGAGCAGACTGGCCCGGACAGGAGTAGCGGTGCCTGGGGGGGAGGAATGGAGGGGAGCTACCATCAGGCAGGCCCAAGCACATTCCTTACCTCTGTCCCCATCACGGAAAATCTGGCGGAGGCCTGAGTAATTGAAGGCTAATTGGGTTTTAGGCCTGTTAATGCTCCTGTGAATGTTTGCACTGAGGAGAGCCAGTCTATCCGGATAAATGACTCCCTGTGGGACTCTAGGGTGGGAAGAAACGCAGAGGAGGAAGGGCCTTACGGATGCTGAGCCGGAGCGCAGAGCTTGGTAGCCCACGCTGAGGGGGGTGGGGCGTGCACGGGAAAGTGGAAGAGTCCTTGCACTTCCGTGGGGTGGGGGAAGTGGAAGGGAGAGGCTGGTTCTGGGAGGTTCTGGGCCAAGCCCTCGTGGGAGCAGGATCTGGGCAGGCAGCAGAGAGGGCACCAGGAGAGAGGCCAGGACTGGTGACCCCAGCCCAAACCCTCCAGACTGCAGGGTGGGGGTCTGGTCTCCAAAGGGAGTGAGGAGATAAGTCTGGCCACCAGGGATAGGCAATGGGGGTGCCACCAGGGCCTCGGCCCACATCCACGAGCAGGTTATTTGGCTCACAAAGGGATGGGGTCCCTTTTAGAACTATTTCCTGGGCTGGGCTGAAGTGGGCCCTTCATACCCACCGGAGCATCCTGCACCCCCAGGCCCACGTCACAGCGCTCCCTCCCAGATTCCCCACCACTGAGTCCAGCTCAGGAGCCGTCCAGCAAAGAGGCAGCTGGCTCGCTGGGCTGAGGGGTCTCTGAGGCTCCCCATTCTCTAACCAGTGGGCATTGTTGGCTTCTGACTGTGGAAGCTTAGGGAGGCTCCATGACTCTGGCGTAAACGTATTGCCAGCAGGGAAGAGGCCAGAGGAAGGATGGCACCTCTAGTTCTCCCTAAAGAGACCAGCTGATGCCAGTGGAGGCACCGTGAAGGGGAGTCAGGCCCAGGCAGCTAAGGAAAAGAGAGGGAGACCCTTAGCATAGAAAGGTTTTGTTTTGCAGAATAGCTGCCTGGGGGAGCTCCGTGTGCCACAGGAACTGGAAATCCCAACTCTTGGCTCCAGAGGAACCCACGGTGAGGCCCTTCCGTGGGTAATCCCCACCTCGATAATCCCTCTTCTCCAGGGGTCAGGAATACAGGATGTGCTTTTAAAGGATCAGCTGCACAGTTGTTTCTTTCTCCTCCTCCTCCTCCTCAGGCCTGACTCGGGGACTTGGGCCCCCGTGACAAGGCAGGGAAACATTTAATGAGTCTGTATCCCCGGAGAGCGCGGTGACTGACAGCCGCCCCGGGGGTCACCACTCTTCTTGTCCTGGAAGAGGATGCAGCAGCTGTTGGGCTCTGTGTGTGCGTGTGTGTGCACGCCTGTGCCCCGTGTACGCACACCTGGGGCTGGGCTGGAGAGGGACTGGCCAGGAACACCCTTCCCACGAACAGAGGCCACTGGGAGGGTCTGGGAAAGGGGAAGGATGTTGGGACTGCTGTCCCTCCTGGGGGTACCTCTAGCCACACAGCCCAACCCTCCACCTGGTCTCCTCAGGTCACCCTCCACACTCAGCCCGGGCCAGCTTGGTGGGAGGGAAGCCTGAGGCTGCCCGCAGTGGGGTTTGAAGGAATCGGCGTGGGGGGGGGGGGCATGGTCGATGTGGAAGCCTGCGTCTGCATGGGTAATGAGGCCAGGGACTGGCTTGTCAATAGCATTTAAGTACTTTTCTCCCATTTTCAAGCCAGACTGAATTATTTATTTGTTTCTGGTCAATCGCTGGTAATGTCATTAGCATTTGTCCATCAAAGGTAGGGAACAGAGGGGAGTGATCCCCCTCAACTGACCCCCACCTCCCAAACTGACTCTCGAAGGTCAATCCGTCCAGTCCCCTAGCCCTGCTCTCAAGTTACCGGAGGACCAGAATTTCTCAGAGACCTTGCTTACATCCAGGACGATCTCTGTCCCCATGTGCCACAGCTTCCTGCCTAATGGAACAAGGACCCATAGTGGATGTCCCTCCTATTCTTCTCACACACACCCCGTCATTAACTTAGAAACACAGTCCTCCCACGTTCAGGCATCACAGTGACTGTCTGACCCTTGGGAGAGCAAGCCAAGCCTGGCAGTGGAGGACTTGGACAGACGGTGGTGGGGTGGAGGGTCCTGGGGCAGACAGTCCGGGTAGGGTCTGCCTTTTCTCTTGGTCCAGAGCCTGGTCTGCTTCCTCACACTCAGGTCCTAAGGAGCGTCCTTTCTTGCCCCACAGACTAGGCTTCCCAAGCAGAATTCTGCTGCTCCTCTCAGACCGGGTTCATAGAAAGTGACCTGCCTCCTCCCTCAGATTAAGCTCTCAGACCAGGTGCTTTCTCCTCAATCAGCTCCCTGGACAGAATCTGGCTCCTCTTTCAGGCCAGGATCCCAGACTGGGTCTCCAGGGCAGGACCTCTCTCCCCACTCAGTCCACAGGATGCCTACAGCATTGAAACCAAAGGGGCCAAGGATTAATCCCCAGGGAAAGGACTGCCGGTCCTCACCCGGCTGGGCTGCAGGCATCTAGGTCAGGAGCTCCGGAATCTAGGCCCTTCAGTGATCAACCTAATCTTCTCTCCCTGACCTTGAGACTTAAAAAGGAAAGTGAAGGGTAAGACTTCTCACAGAGATGGGGGCTTACGGGGAGTGCTCTGGGGAGCAATGCCCCTAAAGCAGTGAGGGACAGGACTGGGCAGAGGGAGAGGTTGAACTGTGATACAGCTGCAGCGGCGGCCTCAGCCAACCCCACAGAAAACTCTGGTGCTGGGATGGCCTTTCAGAGTCGCCGCAGATGGAGGTAAAGGGGCCAGAGCTTTGTACTCCTGCATTGACCAGTCATCCTGTGGACTGTGCCCAGGGAGAGGGCATAAACTTGGGGGAGGCAGCTGAGAGCAATACCCCGGGGAGGAACTTGACCATGAGCCCTCAACAGCCAACACTCCAGTGGCTGCAGGAATGAGTGCCTCGGCCCTCAAGGAGGATCTGGGCAGCACGGATCGATGGGGCACCAGGAGCCTCAGTGGGATGGCTCAGTTCATGGACATGTGGGTAGCTATGAAAATCGGGCACCGTGGCTAGCCAGGGCAGTTCGGGATGAGAAGGATGAGAAGGTTTGGGGTCACATGAAGGGCCAGGGCAGTGTTGGGGACAAGGCAGAGATGGTTGGGGGACCCCAGTGGACCAAAAGTTTGGAGGACGGGCGGGGGTCTTCTGTATGCTGCTCTGGCCTGGGCCCAGGCTGGGCCTGGTGGGCCGGGCAGGTCTGAGCACCCCGGGTGGATGGGAAGAAGCCCCCCACCCTCAGAACTGCCGGCTCCTCAGTCACTAAGCAGGATTAGCCTCCTCTTCCTCAGGAGGAGGGGTTCTGCTCCTGCATCAGCCACCAGCTCTGGCCCTAATCCGCCTCGCTTTCTAATCCACCCACGACTTTCTCAGGCATTAACGTTGGGCTCTCAGCTCCCTAAGCACCACCCTGAAGATGGGAGCCAGGCTCTGGAGGGAATTAGGCCAGCCTCAGAGGACAGCTCTGCAGACAACTGGGGGGAGGCTGAGAACCCACCCCGCCTCTCCTCCTCTGCAGCCCACCCCACGTAGACAGGGCCCAGGGTCTCATAGGGGTCTCTTCCAGCTAGAGCCAGGTGAGGAGGGGTGCAGAGAGGGGCTGAAGAGGATCCCCTAGGAGAGGTGCGGAGTCTGGAGGTGGTGTGGACAAGGATATGAGGCTAATCACGACCCGGCAGCGACAGAGGGACAGGAGAGTTCAGGACCCTCTGTGTCATGTGAGAGACTGGAAGGCCAAACGGAGGCCAGATTGCGTAGGGCCTTGAATTCCACCAGCTGAGGAATTTGGGCTTTACCTTGGGAAGACTAAGGAGTCACGGTGGGGAAGTGGTAGTATTCAGAGCAACTGCTCTGGTGCCTGTGAAGGACTCGGGGAGAGGGGTAGAGACTGGGGGTGAGAAGGCTCTTGCAATGCCAGTGACAGGCAATGAGACCCAAAGAGGCGCACTGCCCAAGGTCACCCAGCACCGGCTCCCACTGCGGCGGGACAGCACAGCGCCCCGTGTGGTGGCAGGGGCAGGTGCAGCCTGAGCCCGGTTCAGGGGCTCCGCGTGCACCTTTAAAGGAATAGCTGGGGGTGCCCTGGGGAGGCGAGATGGAGTGACAGCCCATCTGCTGTTGGCAGCTGCCCAACCAGGGCTCTTAACTGTCCGTTATTCCAGTTATTCGAATCAGGTAGCAGCAGCCTGACTGCAACACAGGACGGAAGGAGTGGCTGAGTGAGCAGGACCTTCACCTGCCCCAGGACACCTCCCTCTAGGGGGTGGGAGACCCGTCAAACCCACTCCAGGCTTGTGAGGGCGACCACACACAGGCTTCTTTCCTCTGAGAGGGGCCCAGGCAGGGAGCTGGGAAGGCAGGAGAGGGTGTGAGTCCAGGGGCGCCCAGGTCCTGGAAGCCAGGAGGGGCCCATGTCTGCTCATGAGCTACTTCCTGGGAAAGCCCAGTTTCCCTCTCTCCCCTTCACACCCCCTTCCCCACCCCATCCCAGGCTCAGGTGTCTGCAGATATTTCTTGGATGGTTATTAGTATTCATTAAACCAGGTACTTACTAAAATTCTCCCTACCGTATCCCTTGGGCTGGGAGGCTGTCGTTTGTCCATTTTTTACAGATGAGAAAAATGAGGCTCAAAGCGAAGTCCCTTTTCCTAGACCCACACAGCCAGTGACAGCGCAGAAACCAGGGAAGCAGAGAGGAGAGGACCGCCATCTACAATCCAGGAAAGCAAAGCGCTGCAGTGGTTACAAGTGTAACTATTGCCGTCCGACGGGTCGGGGTTCACATCCAAGCTCTGCCCGCTGATTTCGAGCTGGGTCCCAAGCTTCTCATTCGTAAATGAGTTAATAATGCCAGCTCACAGGCCCCCTTCAGCAAATAGACACACAGTGTCCCAGTGGGAGCCCCGGTGCGGGCTGGGGAGACACAATTGCTGTTGTCGCCACCCAAGGCCACTGAGTGGGCAGGCAGAGGGCAGAGGCTGGTTCTCAGCTCTGCCTGCTTCCACAGCTCTCAGATGCACCTGCCCGAAGGTGGTGGCAGGCAGCTGGGGTCCCCAGGCTCCTTGAGGGGGGTGGGCAGTAGGGCCAGTGAGTATCGAGCGGGTGGTGGGATGTTAAAAGGCTGGGAGGTTCATCACGGCAGGCCCTCTCATTGGGCCCTGCTAATGAGCTTCCACTGGATTATCCGCTCCCACCTCCGCTCAGTTTACTCTGTCAAATCGAGTTTGCATTTTAAATGGGAATTTGACAAGACGGGCAATTTGTCTGCTGACGAGGTTAATGGGTGCTAGCCCTGCGGACTGAGGAGGGAGAACCCCTGCCCCGGCACAGCCTGGCCTCTGCCCGGATCAATGACCCCGGCTGCTGCTCCTCCCTCCACTGCAGCCACTCTGGGCCTCCCACTGGCCAGAGGCTGTCCCTGTGTCTGGCTCACCACCTCCAGGCAGTCTTCCCAAAAGTACCCTGCCCTGGGCCACCGGCTACTGCTCAGGCTGGGTGACATTCCTTCCGCCTGGACTCAGGGCTCCTGAGGGCTGGGCCATGTCACCTTTCTAAGACTAATGGCCTCCCCTCTCAGGCCCAGGTTCCCAGGGCAGGACCAACTTTTCCCTCACTGTTGGGCTTCCAAGGGCTGCACGGTGTCCCCTCCCTCCCGCCTCCCTTCCACTTCCCTCTCCCATATGGGACTTGAAATGGAGCCAGGAGGGCTGGCATTGCCACATCTTAAGTTTCGGTGCTGAGATATGGCTGGAATGGTTTGAAAGCCATCACCTCCGAGCTTGGGGCCCCATCTAGACTAAGCCCCAATGTTGGGGCTCACAGGGGAGCTGGGGAACCCGTCTGAGACTTCCTGATGGGGCCTGGCTTCTTCGAGCCACCCCCTCCAAGGCTGAGCAAGAACCCAGGTTTCTGGGACCCCAGCATGAGCCCAGGAGTGGCACCAGGCCAGGGTGGACTCGGGCTATGGAAGAAGACGCTTCAGCCTCCCCTCCTCCCTGGGACCCGGCGCCCTTGCCCGCCCCGGCTAATGTGCCACAATTACCTCCTAAGTGCCCAAACAAATGTGGCTGCTGGGGAAAGTGACACGGGCTCCAGGTGATGGATTCGTGCCATCGGGGAGCCGGGCAGAGTGCGCCCCGAGCGGGGGGGCAACACTAATATTGTATCAGCGTCGGCGCCGGCGCCACGAGCCGGTGATGAATATGTGTCACTTTACACGGCGCACACTCGGGGGCCTGGCTGCGCAGGCATGGAAAATAGAGTGTCTGGGATTAATGATATTGAAAATGATAGAGAGCAGATTGGAAATGGCTTCGCCCGCCCGACCCGCGGAGATGGAAACGTACCTCACAGCTATCTGCCTGGCTGGGCCCCCCTCCCCCCTCTCCACCAGCCGCAGAGGCCCACGCACGGTAAGGACCCTGCATCTCTTTCCCACCAGCAGCTCCTTGGGATGGCACACATGCGGGTAAACCTGTGTGCAGAGACACAGGCATCAAGGAAATCTCAGCCCCTGACTGACCTTTGACCTTGGTCCCAGATGAGCCTGACCCCAGTCACCCAGTGAACCTTGACCTTGGCCACAGACCAAGCCCTGACCCTGGTTCTAGCTGAGCCCTGTCTCTGGTCCCTGATTGAGTCTGCTGGAGCCTGAGCCTCTCACGAGACCATGAGGGCTGGGGCAGTGGAGCAGGGGGAGGTGCAGGGATGAGACAGGAGAGTGTGGATCACTCAGCATAGTGCATCCCCTGCTGGAGGGCAGCTCAGAGCCCAGTTAGTCGCTCCATGGTGCGGACTCCTGAGTCAGTAAGCAAGGGAACAGGTGTCTTGTCCATTGATGTCATTTTTAATGTTTAATTATGTTGTTTTATGACTGTGTCTGCACACATAAGTACTTGTAGTATTTGTACATGTGTGTGTATATGTGTACACCTGTCCACGAATATGCCCGTGAGGTTGTCTGGCATGTGTAGGAATATGGGTACTGGGCTTGTCCCTGTGTGTGCCTTGGTGTGTACAGGCATCTATGGGGATTCTGTGTATGCATGAGTGTGCCTTAACTTAGGCCACTCTGTGCAGGGCTCTGAGTAAGCCTGTGGTAAGAGTGTGTGTGTGCGTGTGTGTGCATGTGTGTGTGCGTGTGCGTGTGCCTGTGTATATATGCTTACCCACAGGTGGAGGGACTCCTGTATGTGGGCTTCAGTCAAGGAAAACTCTCTTATGAGGCCTGATCCTAATCCCAGGCTAAATTCCCAACGTCAGGGCAAGATGCCTTTCCCTGTTGGAATGAAATCTATCCCACTGGGATTCCAAATTTGCCAGATGGACAGCAACCCTGAGATCATCAGTCCAGCCTCAACATCCATTCCAACATCAGTCCCAACACACCAGGGTAAGGAGGATTCACCTACATCAACATCATTCATTCATTCATTCATTCATTCATTCAATAAGTACTTCTTGAGGATTTGTGATACGGCAGTTGCTATCTTTGAGGAACAGGACAAACATGGTTCTGACTTCGTGGAAGGTACAATCCATCAGAAGAGATAGACACTAAACAAGCAAAGAGATAAGTCAACGAATAATGACAGAGTGTAAAAAGGGCCACAAAATAAATATTCAGAAGGCCACAATAGAGTTAACAGGGTGATCAACCCATCATTAGATGGAGTGGTCAGGATTGGCCCCTCCGTGCAGGTGACATTCGAGGTGCGGGATGAGGAGCCAGCCGGGTGGAAAGAGAACAGTGAGTGCAAAGACCCTGGGCACATTCTAGCCCCTGTCAGGAGAGAGAAGCCAGGGGAGACGCAGGAGGGGAGGATGGGGTCAGAAGAGACTAGGCCTAGGAAGCCAGGGTGAGGAGTTTAAGTTTTCTTTTCAGTGGGATGTGGAGTCATTGGAGGGGTGAACCAAGAGAGTGGTATGATAATATCTGCATTTTAAAAGAAATTGGAGGTGTTGAGAGTAAAAGCAGGAACCTTCCAGGAGGTTCTGGTATCAGCACCAGGTCCAGGAACCATGTCCTCCCGGCACCGCCAGCATCTCCCACATGCACCGTCATTAATACCACCAGCTGGTGCTTCACTGAGGCCCTCCCGGCCGCATCTGAGGAACTAGGGTCCCCATACTCTCCCCGGTCCTGCCACTATACCACTGCCTGGACCCCCTCTGCTTCACTCTTCATCCTATGGGGTCTCCTGGAAATGGTCTCTCCCCCAAACCACCTGAGTCTTCCTGGCCCTTCTCTCTTCCAAAGACCAGGACTGGGAAATCTAAAAGCTGCTCTGAAGATAGCAGGAGGGGAGGAGGGGGTCTCACACTGGCAGTGAGAAGCCCAGATCTAGGAGAGCCTCCAATTCTGAAGGTCGAGGCACGACTCCCACGCAGACCACTCTGAGCTGTGGGAGCTCTGAACACCACCACCCCCATCCGCAAGTGTCCCCACAGGGTTCTAGCCGATTTGTACCACCCAGGGAACTGCCCCCAGTCTCTCTGCCCCCTAGGCTGTGAGCTGCTGGAGGGAGGAATACCAGGTGTCTGACTCCCCACTAGCACAGCGCTGGCATGTGGAGGCCCACGGGAAACCTGAGTGGAGGGGAAGGACTTGCAGCAAGTCCCAGGGGGTGGGGCGGGGAGCAGAGCTAGGTGACCTGACTCCACCTCCAGAGCCAGCACCACGCCTCCTGCCCCGGTGCCGAGATGGGCACCCCCCTCCCCGCCACAGGCTTCCTGTTGGTGGCAACTTTTTTGGGAGGGGGCATTAAAAGGGGGCTGAGGTCTCTCGTGGCTGCTTCTCTCCCCCTCTCTGCTTCAGTCTCTTGTCTTCTGCTCACTCGCTTTCTCTCTCAAGCTCTCAATCTCTCCTGGTGTCTCTCCGCTCCTTTCTCTCCCTCCTTCCCTGCCTCTCTCTCCCTGAGTCATTTGCAGAGTGGAGATGGCCTAGCCCGTCTGGGAGCGAGAGCGCGGCCGGTGACGGAGGCGCAGGTAATAGCCGAGTGGAGGAGAGAGACGTGGAAATTTATGACATTGAAAATGACTGAGAGAGAGAGTGTGTGTGTGAGTGTGGGAGAAGGAGAGCGTAGGGGGGTGGGAAAGGAGAGAGAGGGAGCGCTTGCGCTCTCTCAAACACACACACACACATGCACACACGCACACTCCTGCCCTACCCCTCCCTCCAACCTTGCAGAGAGGAGAGGACATGGGGGAGAGAGCTGCCAGCCCAGAGACAGACAGACAGACAGTGGGTAGGGGTAGGACAGGGAAGGCAAAGGGAAGGAGGGGGAAGAAGAGGGAGGGAGACCAGGAGACAGCAAGGCTGAGGACCTCTTGGGGAGAGACAACCAGAGTATCTGGCTGTGGTGCCTGCTTCTCTCTGGCCTGGTCCCCACTTCAGAAGCTTGCATCTGAGGGTGTCCCCATGGCATATGGCAGCAAGGAGTCTGGAGTCCAAGCTGGAGATTATCTAGGGTTGAGGCTCAGAAAGGGCCAGAACGTGCTCCAGCAGGTCTCCCTCCTCCTAGCACGGCTGTTTCCCCCACTCGGGTGCTGGGGTGAGGGGAGCCAGGAAGTGGATGGACTAGCTCTTGTGAACACCCACAACATCTCCTCCCCGTGGACCATGGGAGGCAGGAGAACGGCCAGAATGACCTGCCCACAGGGACTTCCCCGGTCCAGTGGTTAAGACTCCACGCTCTGGGGCTTCCCTGGTGGCGCAGTGGTTGAGAGTCCGCCTGCCGATGCAGGGGACACGGGTTCGTGCCCCGGTCCAGGAAGATCCCACATGCTGCAGAGCGGCTGGGCCCGTGAGCCGTGGCTGCTGAGCCTGCACGTCCGGAGCCTGTGCTCTGCAACAGGAGAGGCCACAACAGTGAGAGGCCCGCGTACCGCACGGGTTCGATACCTCCTGATCGGGGAAGTAAGAGCCTACATGCCACTCAGCCAAAAGAAAAAGAAAAAAGAAAGACCTGCCCACATCCTCTTGAAGTCAGAGGAGAATCTGTTTCCTTGGGGTGTTAAGCCCCTAATCCCCTCTGCCCTAGCCACACCTAGACCACCCAGGATGGCACTGCTGGAGACAGGAGTAATTAGACAGCCTTCATAGAACTGCACCCCCATCCCATGGCCACCCAGACCCAGCAGGCTACACTCCAGTCCCATCCTCAGCTCCATTCTGCTACCTCCTGGCTCTGATGCTGCTGAGTCCCCTCCCAGTCACCAGCCCTTAACCCTGGGCTCAGCTCTTTGCTCAGATTCCTTCCTTCTCTGGGCTGAAGTTTCCTCATCCATAAAATGCCTATGCCCATCCTCCTTGGGCCAGAGAAGCAGTGCCAAGGCTCAGGGTGGACTTTGGTCTACCTAAGTCTAGAGATTCTTCTCCATTGGAGATTGTGGGTCATCTTAGCTCTAGAGATGCTCTCAGCAGTTCTGGCTGACTTTGTGGGGGAAGGTGGAGGAGACAGGCAGCCCCCCACCACAAAAACCCAGCCATCTCCCAAGGCAGCCGACATATCAGGTACTCCAAGGGCAGAACCCTCCATGCCCAGGTATAGACAGAAGGCTGAGGTCACACAGCTGAGAAGGTCTAAGCCAAGCCCTAGTCTACTAGCCCAGGCCGTGTACCAGGCCCCTTGCCCTGCCGGATGTGGGCAGGACAGGTGCCTTAGGGCTCTGAAAGACCTTGCCCCCATTCCCAGCAGCTTGGGGCCTAACTCTGAACAGGGGTCCAGGTTTCCCCAAAGTGAGGATCACTCCCCACTCCACGGCCCTGCCCCCTTCTCCCTGCCAGCCTTACACTGAGGCCCCTTTCCCTCCCCTCTCTTCTCCTTCCTCCCCTGCTCTGTAGCCCTCTCTGCTGGAAAACTTTCTTGGATTAATCCCTCCTAGACCAGGGCATCTAAAGAGATGGTAGAGTGCAGTAGTTGAAACCATAAGCTTTAGGGCCAGAAAGTCCCCTAATCACCACTCTGCCCTCTGGCTGGGTGACCTTGGGCTCTTCCTTTAATGTCTCTGAGCCTTACTTCCTCATCTGGCAAATGGAGATATAAATGTCTGGCCCCAGGATTGTGATGACGATCACATGAAATCATGAATGTAAAGTGACTGGCACAGAGGAGGTGCTTGGCAAATACCAGCTGGCATCTGGCCCCCAGCACCGCATCTCACTGTGTCTTAGCTTTCTGCTGCACTTAGAGGGATGAGGGTGAGAGCTGAGGGTGGGGAGAGGAGGAAGAGCAGCCAGAGCTACAGTGGGAGGGAATCAGGGCAGCCCCAAGAGGGACCTCCCCATTCTAAGACCCTGGAGGAGGCCACATTTCAACAGACCCGCCTGGTCCAGTCTGTTCTGAGGCCCGTGCCCTCATCCTAGAGGCAGCTCCAAGGCAGCAGCGGTCGCTCTGTCTGGGGAGCCGTGGGGGAGGTGAAGAGTTCACTAGGCCCAAGGGCTGCAGGCCGAGGGCCTCCCACCCAGCCCCCCATGCCCTGGCCCAGCCCATTGTGGCCGCATAAAAGGTGACGGATGGTTAATGGGGGAGATAACAGGATTCATAAGGGAAATTTATCGGTCACTCTGGTGGTATAAATATGTTTATAGCGGACCAAGGGGAAATGAAGAAGGCCTAATAAATCACTGGGAAGCCACCAGCCAGTAATAGGCGAGCAGCCGCAGGAACCCCAGCGTTGGCGCTTGTGGACACCCCCTCTGGCTGCCAGCTAATGGCATGGCGGGGCTGCAGACCCATCAGGCCGGAAGCCGGCCCATGCACACTGTGGTGGGAACAAGACCCCACAAGCCGCCTCTGCTGGACCTGAGCTATCCTGCCCAACTTGCTGTGGCCCCCTCAGTAGACCTGGGCTCAGTCAGACTGGAAGGGCTGAAGGAACAGGACAGGGGTGCACGGGCCAAGTCTGGGAGGCCCCATGTCATGGGGGTTAAGGAGGCTCTGGAGTCAGACCTGACTTCAAAACGACGCTACCACTTCCCAAACCCTGCCCTTCTTTGAATTTCCTTGTCTGCAAAGTGACTTCACAACCTCAGAAAGCTTTTGAGAAGAAGAGAAAGATAACCCACTAGTCACAGCACTTGGCACCTGTAAGCCTCAATAGATGGTAGCTATTCTCACTTTAGGCAGGGTCTTTTCCTCTGAGGGAAAGTGCTGTGCAGATGTGAGAACATTCATTTTACACTCAGTGTAAAAGTGATTGCACTGTCCCCATTTTATAGGTAAGGAACCTGAGGCTCAGAAGTTAAGAGGCTATCAGAGGCCACACAGCTAGAAGAAAAAGGCTCTGCTTGATTTCTAAGCTTAGACTTTTCCCTCTGCCGTTTAGACCCTGCTCCTTCCTCCTTCCTCCTTCCTGGGGGTTCCCTGGCCCCACCCACTGCGGAAGAAGAGGCCCTGAAGCACTAAAGGCAGAGCCCTGGGGGCTCTGGCAGCAATCTGCTGGTGCTGGTGAGCCAGGCCTCAGGTCTCCTGCCGCCAACCCCTCCCCTCCCTGCCACTGCTCCTGCCCTCCTCTCACTCACCCTCTGCACAGCAAGGGCTGGACTCAGTTACTGTGAACTCACCCTAGCACCAAGGTTGCTTGAAGCCTTCCATGTGATCAGAACAGAGTGCTTTACACTTGGCCTTTCCCATCCAAACTCTGGTCCTTGGTCACATCCTCAGGCCAGACCAAGGTCCCCTCTAGCCCAGCTCACTCCTTGATCCATTCATTTAGCAAATACTTACGTCTCTCCCTTCACAGGGCACAATACTAACCAAGGCCCTGCCCTTACGGTACTCACTGATCACATGGAAAAGTCACACCTGGATCATGGAACATGGGGTGTGTGCTGAGGCTAAGGCAGGCAGAGCAGCTGGGGAGGCCTGGAGTCAAAGAATGAGTAGGAGCCCAGTAGGAAAAGCATTTCCAGAGAGGGAACCACTTGGGAGAGAACCTGGGAGGCAGACAAGACTTCCTGAGTCCACTGGGGTTGGTTTCACCTCTTCTCTTTCAATGCTGAGAGGCCGCACAGACACCCGCGCATCAGGCTCTGTCCTCACTTTGTCCCTGCTCTTCACGCACTCCTCCTGGTGACCTGACAACACAGTGTCCTGCCAGGACAGGCCCCTCTGCAAACTGTGCTCCTCACCCTATCACACTCTGAGCCCCAGATCCACCCCCAGGGCCCCAGGAGTCCAGCCTCCCCCAGCACAGGAGAATTGGACCCTGGGGGAGAGGGAATGGGCCTCTGCGGTCCTGGGGCTTCACCTCTCCCGCCCCCGCTCAGGGGAAGGAGGAACCAAGCTGCCTTTGCCTGTCTGATTCTCCGCGCGTTTCTCTAGATCTCAGGCTTTCGGTCTCGCCCTCCCGTCCCAGTTTCTCTCTCCCTGTCTCTACGGGTCTCTGGATCTCTTTCTCCCAGCCTCTCTCCCCGTCGTCACTCTCTCCCTCCCGGTCTCGGGCCCCGTCTCTCCAGTCTCTCCCTCCCGAGGCCGGGCGGGGGAAATCGCTCCGTAAATAGGCGGATGGCCCCGGGCGCTCCGGGCGCAGACACTCGTTTTTAGAGCCGGTAATTGACTCCTTTCAGTTGATAATTCATGGCTTGCATATGCGCTTTAATGCGGGCGCCCGGGGAGGGCGGCGGGCGGGGCGGCCAGTGCGCGGAGCTGCGAGCGACGGAGCGGCCAGGGAGCCAGCCTGTCTCAGGGCGGGTTGCGTCCGGCCGTCTGTCCGTCAGTGTGCGGGCGGGGAGGGCCGCCTCCGCCGGGTCTGTCTGTCCGGCCCACGGGAGACCTGGCGCGGGGATATACCCGATCGCGGTGGGTGGGGCACAGAGTCCCGGACAGCCGCTGGGCAGCGAAGCGAGGCTGACCGTCAGAGCCTTGGAACTGAATGGGGAGGGGACGGACACCCCTTCCCCTTGCAGCCAAAGGGGAAACTGAGGCCCAGAAAGGAGATAGGTCTTATCTGCATCCCACAGTGCAGAAACTGGACCAGAACTCAAAGGGTCCTAGTCAGGGGCCTCAGTCCCAGCCTTTGTAGAACCAACCACCCCTTCCCCCCGGGAAATTTCCTGTTACTGAGCTAAACTCCTCCCCATGAGTGAACCAACCTCAGGCTCTCAGACTGGCTTCCCCAGGAGGAGCTGGCTCTTCCCTGGGAATTCTGGACACAGACTCCTAGACCTGAACCAGCCTCTATCCCCATTGTGACTCCCAGGCTGAGGAGGGGCAGCCCATGTCCTCTTCCACCTGGCCGTCACCTTCTGTGGATGTCTCATCCTGAGGCCGTGTCATATGTAATCATTATTTCCATCTTACAGAAGAAACTGAGGCTCAGAGAAGCTGGGAGACTTGCCCAAGGCCTCGGAGGAGGCAGAGCCGGAACCTGGACATGTGGACACTCAGATGAAGCCCTCCACGATGGAAGTATTGATGGAGTGGGAAGGGGAGAGGGATGCGTTGCCCTGTCCCTGGAGGTCCCATATGCACCCACGCAGGCCTCACAGAAGCCCCTATGAAGAAAGGCTCTGAGGAAGCCAATGACCTGCCCACAGTCACACAGACCAGGGAGTGATTTCAGCTGAAGATGGTGCTGGCAGGAAGTGAGAGATTAGAGGTCAGCACAGGAGATGGAGCTGGGACTGGGGAGAAAGGCAATTGTTGACCCCAAACGTAAGCTCAAGAGAAATGAGAGAAGCCCAGCCTGTAGGGAAGTCTTGCCCAGAATGAGGTTTCCCACTTTGCCCCTTGGGCTGGTATCTGCCACTCCCTTTCCCCAGGCTGATTTCAGCCAAAAATAGGATTCTGCCCCCATCTCCTAAAATCTGCAAATGCACCTGGCTTATTCCTGGTCCTCCAATCTCATCTCCACGCGCTAGTTTCCTGATCTTCGATCTGCGCAATGGAGTTAAGTCTGGGAAAGACCTGATGACGGGAGGCGGCCAGGTAATGTCTGGACTGTGTGAAGCTCAATGCTGCCCCCTGGTGCCCAGACTGGTGCAGCCAGCGGGACGCAGGGAAAGGAGGCAGGAGGCACTCGAGATAGAAAACCTCTCTGCCCCCCACATCTCTGAGCCTCTTAGACTTCCCTTTTATGGGGGAGGAAGGACAGAGTAGGAGCCAGCCCTACGAACCCTGACTGAGGGGGAACCATGAGGAACCTTCTCCAGCAGAGATCTCAGACTCTGCAGTAGAGCCTGGAGAGAGAAGGAGGCCATGGTGAGGTCAGCAATAGCCCTGTCCAGCCTACACATGAACAACCCAAATGATTCCTTCTATTGTAAGTAGAGTCAGGGCTGCCTTTCTGGTGTGATTCCTGGGGTCTCCATCTTAGTTAAACTCAGGCCTTTTTCTGCCTAAAATCCCATCATTTGTGTTCAGAGGAGGTACTCAGCAAATGTAGGACAGATGGATGGATGGATGGATAGATGAATTCCATTCATCTGCATTAAGATATTATCTCCTGGGCTTCCCTGGTTGCACAGTGGTTAAGAATCCGCCTGACAAAGCAGGGGGACACAGGTTCGAGCCCTGGTCCGGGAAGATCCCACATGCCGCGGAGCAACTGAGTCTGTGCGCCACAACTACTGAGCCCGCGTGCCACAACTACTGAGCCCGCATGCCACAACTAGAAGCCACCGCAGTGAGAAGCCCGCACACCACGCAGCAACGGAGACCCAATGCAACCAAAAAATATATATATTATCTCCAGGAAATCTGGGCTATCAAACACAGGGAGGAATGAGTTCATTAGTTTGCCAGATTGATTGGAACTAGGGCTACAAAGAGGAACGGGATAGAGGAAGGGGAAGTTTTGATGGGGGAGAACCTCAAGAGAGTTCAGGTGGAGGGAAGATCATGGGGAAGTTGGAGGGCTCAAATAAGGCTTCCTGGAGGAAGTGGCATTTGAAACAGGGCTTGAAGGGCAGAGAAAACCGTGGTGATGTTTATGTAAAGAGAACAGTATGAACAGAGGCAGAAGCACCCTTTGTGCTGGCAAGAAGGCTCCCATTTGAGGGAATGGAGGGAGGCTGTGCTATGGTGGAGCCATGCCATAGGAGGCTGTGGAGGCCCTCAGGAGGTGCTGGGTGTCAGGCCAAAAAAATCAGCAGCTGGGGGACTTCCCTGGTGGTGCAGTCGCTAAGAATCTGCCTGCCGATGCAAGGGACACAGGTTCGAGCCCTCGTCTGGGAAGATCCCACACGCCGTGGAGCACCCAAGCCCGTGTGCCACAACTACTGAGCCCACGTGCCACAACTACTGGAGCCCACGTGCCTAGAGCCTGTGCTCCACAGCAAGAGAAGCCACCACAATGAGAAGCCCCCGCAACACAACTAAGAGTAGCCCCTGCTCCCCGCAACTAGAGAAAGCCCATGCACAGCAACAAAGACCCAATGCAGCCAAAAAAAATAAATAAAATAAATAATTTGTTTTTTTTAATTAGCAGCTGGACTGTGAGCAGGGTTTAAGTCCCAACACAGGGTCTGTTCTGACTTTGCTTCACTCCCTTGGCCTTGCTCTATGTAACTTTCTCTAGAAAGCAGTGGGAGCCACGGCAAGTTCTTGATCAAAGAAGTGCCTAGGAATCACAGCTCACTAATAGTCAAGTACTGGCAGGTACCATGTACCTCATCAAATCTAACCCCCTCAATCTGTAGATGAGAAAACTGAGGTCCAGAGAGGGGAAGTAACTTGCCTAGCATTGCACAGCAAGCCAGTAGCAGAGCCAAGACTTGGACCCAGGTCTCCAACCCCTCAGTTTGGGGCTCCTTCCCCTCTGCTGCAATGTGGGACAGCATCTTGGGGACTGAGCTGGAGGAGAGCAGCTGGAGGCAGAAGAGAACCCGGAGGCTACAGCCCCACCTCCCCACCTAGACCAGAGATCACGAGGCTGGCCAGTCAAAATGTTTATTAAGCACTTCATTCTGCTCCCTATCTTGGGATAATCTGGGGTGTCTGTATTGAGCAGACACGCAGAGGGATAACAAAGAAAAACTCTGGTGGGCTTCCAGGAGGAGGAGAAATGAGGCAGATCTGGTATTCATGAGAAGGAAGGGACATCGAGAGCAGACTTAAGTGAGGATGTAGAAAGGCCTCCAGGAGAAGGAGTGTTTTGTCACTTGGATTCCCTGTGCTTCTTGACCAAGGCCTCCACCTCCTTCATGAACTGGAGACACAGTTCCTCTTCTCGTGGCAAAGCGGTGCCCTGCACAGCCGCCGAAAGCCCCACAGATCCTCTCACCACCTGCATAGAGAGAGGGTCTGTGTACTCAGAGCCTGCTTCCTGCTCACAGACCCCTTGTCCAGCCTTCCTCACCACCTTCAGGTGTGCATTAATCCAAATATCTCACCCCCAGTCTATATTAAGGTAGAGATGTCCTGGATCTTAGATTTCCAGGCTTCCTCAGCTCTCAGCAGAACCTGGGAAAACAGTTCTGCTTTGGCTACAATTCTCCAGGGTTAAGATATAAAACTTGCTCCCTATGTAGAGAGCTGACTATAAGGATGAAATATAAAATATATATAAAATATAAAATCCACCCCAGTGTTCTCAGCAAAGGAAAGAAGAATGTGCAAATCCCTGACCCAGAGTCTCATTACACTTCTGCAATGAAAGGGGTGCCTTGACCCCAAACACAGGCCCAGGAACATAGGGGCTGAGCCTGAGTCCCTGCCATGAAATCCAAGCATAGTCGCAGGCATTCAAACATGTTTTCATTGCTTTATGACAATATCATATAAGCCCTTATTTGCCTTTGTCTCTGGAGCCAGGTCACACGGCTTCAAGTCCTGGCTCCTTCACTTCAGCTGGGTGTGTGGCTTTGGTCAAGTCCCTTAACTTGTCTGTGCTTCCATTTCCTCATTTGCAAAACCTCACAGGACAGTTATGGGATTTAATGATTTAATATATATACAGCACTTTTAAACAGCTCTTGGAACAGAGTAAGAGCTCAAAACACATTAGATAGTATCATTATTGTTATCTTCTCAGAATTCAGGTCAGCAGTTCCACTGGGTAACTCTAGCACTAAAATCAATTTCCAGAAAAAATAAGTTACTTAATGTCTGACTCAGACACATGCATACTTTTCAGAGCCAGTCTCTCTCTTTCCCTCTCTCTCTTCCTCTCTCTCACCCAAGTCAGGGTTGTTATTTTAAACCATGAATTAAATAGGTCCATGGAAATATTTCCTTTGTGAAGCCCTCTCTGAATTAGTAATAGTAGCATTTATTGAACACTTCCTACATACAAGGCATTATGTTAATTGCTTCACTCTTTTTCCATTTAAACTTTAGCACAATCCCGCAAGGTAGATGTTTTAAATCCCGTTTCCCTGGGGAAGAAACTGAGGCCCAGAGAGGGTCAGTGTCCAGTTCAGTTACAGAGTAAGCTCCTAACCAGGGACCTTCGCCCTGCTCCGCCTACCCTGCCTCTGGGATCGACTTTCCCTACAGAAGTGTTAAGGAAACCACTGCTTTTGCAAAGTATTCTCCCCTGACAAGGACAGAGGTTGACTTGGAGGTCAAATAGTGTGTCAGGGATGGGGCGAAACTGCATCCGAAGTCATAAAGTGTAAACACCAGGGATGAACGGCCCCACCCCAACAGGGAGAGAGGCAGAGAGGGAAACTGACCTCTTGGAAATCTTTTTCGGAACGATCTCTGTAGTAGCCCCTGTAGAAGGCCAGTTCCTCCTCATCCTGTAGCATCACGGTGGTGACGGGCACCACACCGGCAGGGAAATTCAGGATGTTGTACAGGGCCAGGTAGGAAGATCTACCTGCAGGAAGATCCAGGTAAGCCCAAAAAATTATCTGCTCAGAAAAGACTCAGTGGGAAAGTATGTGGGTGAGCACTCCCTCAGAGTCCTTCTTGGAACTGCAGCCCTCTGCTTGTAATAGCCAGTTCAGTGCAGGGGGTCAGCCTGACCGCTATCTCCTGCTCCCCACAGTGGAGGGAAGGAGAAAATCAGAATCCACTCTGCACACATGGCCAAAACGCACATGAAAAGATGCCCAACATCACTAATTATTAGAGAAATGCAAATCAAAACTACAATGAGGTAGCACCTCACACCAGTCCGAAGAGCCATCATCAAAAATCTACAAACAGTAAATGCTGGAGAGGGTGTGGAGAAAAGGGAACCCTCTTGCACTGTTGGTGAGAATGTAAATTGATACAGCCACTGTGGAGAACAGTATGGAGGTTCCTTAAAAAACTAAAAATAGAACTACCATACAACCCAGCAATCCCACTACTGGGCATATACCCTGAGAAAACCATAATTCAAAAAGATACACGCACCCCATTGTTCATTGCAGCACTATTTACAATAGCCAGGACATGGAAGCAACCTAAGTGTCCATCAACAGGGGAATGGATAAAGAAGATGTGGTACATATATACAATGGAATATTACTCAGCCATAAAAAGAATGAAATAATGCCATTTGTAGCAACATGGATGGACCTAGAGACTTTCATACTGAGTGAGGTAAGTCAGATACAGAAAGACATCATATGATATCATTTATATGTGGAATCTTAAAAAAAAAAAGGATACAAATGAACTTATCTACAAAACAGAAGTACAGTCACAAATGTAGAAAACAAACTTATAGTCACCAGGGGATGGGGGGTCAGGGATAAACTGGGAGATCGAGATTGACATATACACACTACTATATATAAAATAGATAACTAATAAGAACCTGCTGTATAGCACAGAGAACTCTATTCAATACTCTGTAATAGCCTATATGGGAAAAGAATCTAAGAGTGGATATATATATAACTGATTGTTATTATATATAACTGATTCACTTTGCTGTACACCTGAAACTAACACAACATTGAAATCAACTGTACTCCAATAAAAATTTTTAAAAAAAGAATCCGCTCTGCAAAGCCTTACTCAAGTGCCAGGCACTGTGCTCCCCTCTCTGTGTTGCTGAGTCCTTGACTCCTCTCCACCCCGTGAGATGCGGATTACTATCCCGCATGTACAAATGGGAAACCGAGGTGGCAGGCAGGTACACAGGTACACAGCTAGTGGGCGGCAGAGGATTCAGCCATGCCCTCAAGTACATGGGGCTCCAAGAGGGCTGGAGTGCGCAGTGCAATCCTGAGTTGAAAAGGCAGCTCCTCCCAGCAGCCACCTGTGTGCAGGGAGTGAGCATCAAAGCAGCAGTGAGGTGGACAGAGGGCACTAGAGCAGAGCCAGATGTGGGGTGTGCCTTTGGGCAGCCATGTGGGGGAACCCAGAGGAGAGGACTCCAGGCTTGAGGTGGGTTTGCATTCTGCATGGTATCACCTCTGAGACCTGCACCTGCGCTGGGGATGGGTTGCTGCCCTGTGCTGAGGCTTGCATTTGCAGGTGGCCTGGGCTGAGGCCGCCTTTGTAAGTGAGGCAGCAGAAAGCATGTTAAGAGTGAATGGGGGGAACTTCCCTGGCAGTCCAGTGGTTAAGACTCTGCGCTTCCACTGCAAGGGGCGCGGGTTCAATCCCTGGTCAGGAAACTAAGATCCCAAATGCCATGGGGCCAAAAAATAAATAAAAACGTAACATTTGAGGATTTCCCTGGTGGTCCAGTGGGTGAGACTCTGCGTTCCCAATGCAGGGGGCCCGGGTTCGATCCCTGGTCGGGGAACTAGATCCCACATGCATGCCGCAACTAAGAAGTCTGCATGCTGCCACTAAAAGATCCCGCATGCCGCAACTAAAGATCCCGCATGCCGCAACTAAAGATCCCGCATGCCGCAAGGAAGATCCCACCCATGTGCTTCAACTAAGACCCAGCACAGCCTAAATATATAAATATTTTAAATGTAATATTTTTTTAGAAAAAGAGTGAATGGATATGCTAAGAGAAAGAAGTCAGACCCCCAAGCCTCATACCTCATGATTCCATTTATATGAAGTCCTAGAAGAGGCAAAACCGTAGTGACAGAAGGCAGACCAGTGGTTGCTGGAGGTAGGGGTGGGGTGAACTGCAACAGGACATGAGGGAAATTTGGAGGATGATGGAAATAGTCTATATTTTGATTATGGTGGTGGTTATACATGTGTATGTACATTTGTTAAAATTCATCAAGTTACTCAAAATTGGTGAATTTTATTGCATGTAAATTATACTCCAATAAAGTTCATTTAAAAAGTGAATGGAGGGAATTCCCTGGTGGTCCAGTGGTTAGGACTCCACGCTTCCACTGCAGAGGCCACGGGTTCGATCCCTGGTCTGGGAATCAAGACCCCACAAGCTGCAGGACGCGGCCAAAAGAAAACAGAAAAAAAAAGTGAATGGAAATTGGGAGTGAGTGCTAACAGGTACAGGGTTTCTTTTCAGGATGATGAAAATGTTCTGGAACTAGATAGTGGTGGTGGTTGCATGACATTCTGAATATACTAAAACCCACTGAGTTGTACGCTTTAAATGGTGAATTTATGTAATCTGAATTTTTTCTCAACTTAAGAAAAATTTTAAAATAGTGAATAGCATCAGAGGTCAAGGCCACAGAGGCTGTGGCAGGACTCAAAGGTCCTGGACTCCTAGTCTCACCCACCCCACCCCCGCCAAGACTCAGTGCCCTCTCACTTGATGCCACGGCAGGATAGCCGATATAGTAGGCAGGGTCTCCAGAGCTGGTGCCAGCAACATGTCCAGGTCCAGGGACATCCACTTGGCTATGAACTCTTGCTGATATTCCTGCAGGGATAGTGGTGGGCAGGAGGGTAAGACTGGCAGAGGTCAGTGTTTTCAGGACAAGGTCAGGTGTTGCCAGGCCGAGTCAGCTTAAACACCAGGAAGAATTCCCAGGCTGTGAGATGCAGACTGAGATGGGGGCAGGACGGGGGGATGTCAGGGTCTTCCCAGGGGCCAAGGCGAAGGGATGGGAAGGGGAGTCTGAAGCTACAGTGATTTGGGGACAATGCATCAACCTGGCCCCAGGGAGGCAGACTACATTAACCTCCTAGGTCACCATCCTAGTGCAGCTGGGCATGCCCTGCCGGCCAAGACAGAGATCTACCTCCTGTTGGGTTACTCCTGTCATCACTCAGGTGCCTGCTGCCCCTGTTCCGGCAGTCCCTCAAGGCCTCCCCAGGCATGCATCGCCTCCACCGCTGTGTGCTGCTCTCACAGTTTCTTGGGTGTCCTTGGGTGTCCTTGGGGAATGGGGAAGACTGAGAAGTCCAAAGGTCAGCACGGGAGGACTCCTTTTCATACAAATGGGGACAAGACACCCAGGAGGCAGGGTCTGGCCTCAATGCCGGCTGCGTATCAGCTGGCAGCCGCTACAGGGAATCACCCTGTATCTTGTCCCCTGGCCAAGACACCTTGCCTGTCCAATGTTCCCAAGAGTACACATCCCCTGATCAGAGCCCTACCACCACCACCAGCCAAAGGGACCCACAGTCCCCCTCAAAACCACAGGTTCCCTCCCCTAAATTGCGAGGCCCCAGGTCAGCCCTCAGGCTGCTCCAGCCCCGATTCCAAACAGCACCTCAACTCCAAGCGCACCAGGCCAAGCCCAACAGCAAGGCCAAGCCCAAACCAGCCTCCTCTCCCAGCCACATCCCCACCACAGTTCCAACCTTAACCCCAACCCAAACCCAAACCCAACCTCAACTCAGGCCCAACCTTTATCCCAGCTTAACCCAATTCTAGCACGCACTCAGAGCTCAACTCCAAATCTAACCCCAGCCCCGGTCCCAGCCACACTCAAAAGTCTAAATCTAACCCCATGTCAGGCATGACTCTAAAACCCTAATTAGATCCCAAAGTCTAAACAGCCCTGTCCCCAGCAGACAAGCCCCCCCACCAGCCACGTGACCCTCATCCAATCCCCATGGAAAACCCTTGTGAGCTGGACCTGAGGAGACTCGACTACTCACCCCACTCCACGAATCTCTTCCAAATTCTGGCCAGTCCAGGGCTCCCAGAGGTGGGGAGAGAGAGGGAGACGGACTTCAGAAACCACAGGGCAACACCAGCCTGCCCGGGATGGGGGTCCAGGAAGAGCAACTCTGCTCTGCTCGTCCCTAAGCCCCTGACCACCGCACCAAGCCCTGGGCCCCCTCTAGATCCCACCCGCTCTAAATCCCCTTCCCTCTCACTGACACTCCCCCTCGCTGAGCCTCTCTGAAGCCCCTCCCCTCTCTGAGAGCACTCCTCTCTTTTGGCCCCATCCCCCCTCTTTCAGTTCCTCTCCTGTTGAGCCCTTCTCTGAACCACCATGTTATCTGGGCCTCCTCTTCCTCTCTGACCCGACCTCACCCCCCTGGGAGCCCCTCCCCTTTCTGAGCCCCTGTCCTCTCTGGGCCCCTTCCGCCCTGAGTCCCTCCCGCTCTGGGCCCACACTCACTGTGTACTTCAGGATCCAGGCCAAGAAACACTTGAGTGGGTCTGGCAGGCAGAGCTGGCTGACCATGTCCTTCATGTTGGGGTCCACAATGTCCCCCTTACTGAGAAACCACAGACACAGAGCTGGTCAGTTACAGCCTTCAGCCACCAGCTGGCTCCCACCGCCCAGCTTCCCCTTGGTAGATAAGCCACGGAAGGAGGTCAGACCCAAAGAAACACTCTGCTCCCACCAGCACCACCCCTGGAATGTGTGCATCCTGAAGACGGGGCCTGAGTGGGTGACTCGCTGCATAAGGTCACACAATTAGCCAGAGGCATCCCACCAGCCCAGGCCCGCAGCTCCCCTCCTAGGGCTCAAGTTGCCACCAGCCCCCTCCCCATTTCCACCATGCCGCATATCTGAGCCCCAGCAGATGTACACCTTCTCCAGAAGAGTGGCCCCTCCCTCAGCAAACGGACCCCCGCCCTACAGGTGTAAGAAGGCATACACGGCACGGCGGTAGCGAAGGGGATGACCTGGGGAGACACAGGCCGAGTCAGGGCCTGGAGCTCGTCCTGCTCTGCCCTGTGTTCTCTCTGTATCCCTCAGGATTTAGAGAGAGGGTACCACCTCACCCCTCACCTCCATCCACCTCAGCCCCGCAGCAGGGCGTGAGAAGCCTCGTGCCATGCCCACTCCCTCAGCCCACACAGAGATGAGACAGAATTCGAGATGCCTATTTAGCTGTGACCCTGCCCCTTGCCAAGTGCTTTACTGTGAGCTCACTTAACCTGCACAGCCACCCGGTGCGGTAGAAACCTGAGGCTCACGGGGGTGAAGAGACTGGCCGGGCAATTCTCAAAGGGGAGGCAGGGCAGGGAGGAGCCACCGGGTGTGGGAGGTGGGGGAGGGGGGATTTTGAGGACACAGTGCTCCTTACAGCCATTTGATGGAGGCAACAGAAACCCCTGGCTATGGGAATCATAGGCGTGAGCCCCAGAGTCCCCACCACCGAAGGGGGATGCCTTCCTCACAGGGTGGGGCCCACCCTGCTCCCACCTCCACCCCATCAGTCTTCTGGTCCAACCTCTTCATTATACCAGTGTGGAGACTGAGGCCTAGAGAAGAGACGTGACTTGGCCAGGGTTACCTAGAGGCCTAAAGGCCCAGCTTCACTCGATAACAGGCTCTCTAAACCACACTTGCTGAGTACGCTGTGTGTGTGTTGGGTATATGATGCTGGAGTCCCTCCCTCTCTGGGGGTGATATCTTCTACGGCTCAGGGCGGCAGAGAAGCCAAAGCAGCGGGCATCCAGCAGACTGACTGAGCATGTGGGCTTCCTGCTCACTGCACCCTGGGCTGAGAAAGGAGGGCTTCACAGGGTATGGTCAGACAGAAGACCCGCCAATGAGGAATGAGGGGCGGGGGGAGGGAGCCCTCCAGGCCTGCCCCCCACCTGGCTCACCTCCTCCCTGAAGGGCAGGGGGGGCACGGTGGGGTGCAGCGGGTGCACGTCTTCAATCAGCAGCGCTCGCAGGCACAGCACCAGGCTCTTCACGTCCCGGGCCACGGGGCCAGCCGCTGTGGTCACTGCACAGAGGGGACGGAGGGAGGCAGATACACCGCATCCTTTCTGCTCTGGGGACCCCCACTGCCTGGCCTCGGAGGGTGGGACCCAGGGCCATGATCAGGGCAAAAGGAAGAGGCCCTGGGGCCAACCTGGGTCAGGGGTTGAGGATGGGTGGAGTCGGCAGACTGGCTAAAGCGACTCTAGTGCCTGAAAGGAGACCCTCATCTGGGGCAGAACATGAAGAGACTGCTAGGAGAGGTTAAAGCACCTCTCAGTGGGGCAAGAGTCACTGGACTAGGGAGCCACGCAGAACCTTCTCCCAGATTCCTTGATCACCAGTGGGGCCAGTCTGTCTGAGATACAGGACAAGTGAAATGTCCTTGGAGAAAGGCAGGCAGGTTTGTCTTTGAATGGATGTGGCCAGAGGCGGACAAGACCTCACCCGATTTCCTCCCCTCGACAGCAGAGGCAACTCCGGAGTACCTGCAAAACCCCACCCACCCAGAGCCCAGCTCAGCACCTGAAGGGAAGGACTTGGGTGCCAAAGAGGCTTGAGCACCCAGCCAGTGCACTCCGCCGGGACCCAGCACACAAGAATGGGAGCTATTTCAAACCCTCCCATGACTTTCTACTGCCCGCAGCATAAATCTGAGCTCTTTGACTGCCCTTCAAGGCTCTAAACTATCAACTCCTTCCATAACTTCCCCTTCTAGCCTTTCCACACACCCATATTGCTCCAGGCAAGATAGGCTGCTTACAGAATTACAGCCTTCTAGATGCCTCTCCAGCTCTGCATGTCCATCCTTCAAAACCAAGCTCAAGCGACTTCCCTGGTGGCTCAGTGGTTAAGAATCCGCCTGCCAATGCAGTGGACATGGGTTCAATCCCTGGTCCAGGAGGATCCCACGTGCTGCGGAGCAACTAAGCCCGTGCACCACAGCTGCTGAGCCTGTGCTCTGGACTCCATGAGCCACAGCTACTGAGCCCATGTGCCACAACTACTGAAGCCCATGCACCACAACTACTGAAGCCCATGCGCCTAGGGCCTGTGCTCCGCAACGGGAGAGGCCACTGCCATGAGGAGCCTGCGCCCAGCAACAAAGAATGGCCCACGCTCTTCGCAGCTGGGGAAAGCCCGCGTGCAGCAACGAAGACCCAATGCAGCCAAAAATAAATAAATAAATTAATTAATTTTAAAAATCCAAGCTCAAACACTGCCTCCTCCAGGAAGCCTTCCCTGCCTTTGACCTGCCTCTGAAAGTTTAAAATCTAGACTTTTAATAAATCTCTGTCGAAGAAAACGTCAGCTTCATCCTGGATTTGAGGCTCTCTCAGAGCCTCGATCAGTTGCTGACTAAGCCATCCGGACGTCTGAGAGCACAACAGGGGCTATAGGTCTGAGAGTGTCCTGGGTCCCCATTACAGGGCCCGCACAACGTAGGTACTCAGAGTGGGGTTGAAGGATAGGCGGAGGGGTGGCTAGATGTACGGATGAATGCACGATAGATGGAAAGATTAATGGAAATACGTATGGAGAGGCGGGTGGGTGGATGGATGAATGGAGGCACATATGGATTGATTGATGACCAGTTGAGTGGATGGATGGAGAGGTAAATGGGTGGATGGATGAATGAATGAATGAATGAATGGAAGGAAGGATGTGTGTAAGTTCTTCAAGGGCTGGGATGTTTGTCCATTTTGTTCACTGATGCATCCCAAGTACCTAGTAGAGTGTCTGTCTTTGCCCAATAAATTAAATGGCAGATGAATGGTGAAATTGCTTGATGGATAGAGACTGGGATGATGACTGCATGGGTGGATGAATGGATGAGGAATTGTTATAGATGGATAAATGGATGGGTTGATGTATGAGTAAGGGGAAGGGTAGGTAGATGGATGCATATACAGACGAATGAATTAATGAAGTAATGAATGAGTGGACAGTCTATTCCACTGCCACCCATATACCAAACACGGTGTGTTTAGCTGTGGCTGAGGCAGGAGTTACTTGAAGCCCTCCTACCTTGACCCACTTCCCCTAGTACTGAGCTAATGAGAGTTGATGTGCGGACCAGACCCCTAGTTCCTCCAGGCTGGGCTGGAGGAACCCACCACCGAGTACCTGAGGCAGTATCCTGTGGTTCGGAGGCAGGCACCTCTGAACAGACACCACTAAAGCTGGCTGGAGTGCAGACACTGCCACCAGTGTTGGTACCCATGCCCAGGATGGAACTCCCTCCTGCCAGGAGAGCTCCCTCACCCCCTGAGGAGCCCCCAGGTGTCTTCTTTAAGTTCAAAGGGTTGAATCTGTGCATGGATGGGGTTGCTGCAATCAAAGCTGAGGGAAGCAGAAGAAAAGGGGCTGGGAGGGGAAGGTTTAACTGGAGAAGACTGGCCCGCCCACAGAGAGGCCGGCCTCCCTCAGAGTCACCCCCAGGGCTGGTGAGCTCCACCCGGGGTGCTGGAAACCTCCTGGTGTCCCTTCAGCTGAGGTGAGGGGCTGCTGCTGCAAGAGTCACCAACCACGACTCCTCAAATAAGGATCAAGGAGCCCACAGCTCTGCTATCAGAACTGGGAACAGGTTCCAAAAACAGGTAGAAATAGATACACCAACAGCTGAGTGGGGTGCAGGGGAGGGGAGGAGAATAGAGAATAAGAACAATTAGAGAGAAGCTGGAATAGAAACAGAGATGTAACTTTCCAGAACCTTTGGACCTGAGGGCCCTTAGGGAGCATGGAGTCCACCCACACGTTGTCAGATGAGGAAGTTGAGGCTCAGAGGGCAGAGAAGACTTACCCAAGAACCTTGGTCCCAAGGTCTGCGTGACCGGCCCTCACCTCACCCTCAGCCCTGAGTCTGGGCTCTCAGCTGCTTCTTCGTCCTGGGCCCAGCCCCGGCCCCGGCCTGCCTGTTGCAGAGAACTGAGCAGTGTCTGGGGGATGTTGGTCTTAACGAAGGGAATAGCTACCCGGGCCTTGAGCCCTTTCACAATGACCCCACCCTTGGCCACCGGCTTCTCCAGGAACTGGACCAGGCCACACGTCGAGTCATGGCCCTGCAGGGAAGTGACATGAGCTCCAGCCCCTGGGGGTCAGGGTGGAATCAGCCAGCGGACAGACTCTCATCCCCACTCCGCTCGCACTCACATGCATCCTCTTGCCCTCTGAGACTCAAGTGCTGCACGCTTAGAAGGATTCACAGGTGGTAGAAGAGCACAGCACGGTGGTTAAGAGATGGGGTTTGGGAGCCCGACCACTGGTTCGGTTTCCCAGTTGGCCACTTTCTAACTGTACAGCCTCGATTAAGTAACTTGCCCAATGTCACACACTCAGATGCTCATGTGTATACATGCACGTGTACCCCCAGGGCTCACCACGCAGTCATAGGTAGCCTTGAGGCTGGTGGGACCCCGCAGAGAAGGCCTCGCTGTCTCTTCTTTACCTTCTTCAATGCCTGCCGTTATTCCTCACATTCCCCTAGGACATCTGTCAGGCAGTTCACCTCCTGGTGCACTTTCAGTGCCTGAGCAGCGCTGAGGGAGACCAGAGGGGGGCTCAGGGGGCGGCCAGGCACAGGGCACTGAGTCACCCCATCCCCTCTGCCCACCCTGACTCAGAGCAGAAGTGACAGATGACTGTGGCACGAGTCACCTCCCAAGCTGGCTGCAGCGCCACAGGGTCACACCTGTCCCACAACTTCTCTAAGCAGAACAACGACGGGTGACATCCCCCACTCCACCCAGAGCCCCGGGGCTGGGCCCTGACCCCGACCTCCCCCCCCCGCCCCCCCCCGCCCCCCAAGTAGCTACAGAGGATGCTCTCCAGACTCAGCTTGTCAGCCCGCAGCTTCTGGGCCAGCTTCTCCTGGGGAAGCTCCAAGAATGGGCTTGGGGTCCAGCTCTGGCTCCCATGGAGTTGGGGGGTGGGCAGATGTCATACTGCTCCACTCAGGACCCCCCCCACTCAACGTCACGCCCACGTGCTCCAGTGGACACAGTGTGCTCACCACGTGTCCCTGTGCTCGTCCTTAGCATTAAAGACGCCTCCTGGTCTGCCTCCCGGCCGTCACGAAAGCCCTACAGGGACACAGGTGTCCTCTTCTGTGCCTGCCTCCCCAGAGTCCAGCCCAGGGCCCGGCACAGAGAAGGCCTGCCTCCCTCCTCGTACCGCTATCCAGCAGAGACACCAGGGGAGTGGGAGTGACTCTACAGGCACATCTTGGGACACAGGGGTTACGGAAAGTGAGGCTCAGTTCTGTGAGGTTTGCCTTCAGGACTCAGCCTGGCATCCCTCCTTTCCTTCTTCTCCAGTCCTTCCACCCCTGCTGGTCTGACCCTGGGGAAGGGCAAGGTCCAGCGTGGGTGGCAGGAGAGCTGGGAGCCATCCTTGACCACAGCACTGTTCAGCTCCCCTCCCGTGGCCTAGGTCTCCTCAGAGAGGAAAGGACCGGAAGTCAATGAGGAGTCAGCCATGCAGTTGAGCACAGACAAGCTCCCCGGCCGCTCTAAACTCAGCCCTTCGGGGTGTGAGGGAGGGCCTGAATCAGCCCTCAGGACTCCGGTCAGGGGCAAGGGTGACGTGACAAGGACCTAGCACACAGCGGGCACTCAAGAAGGCGAAGCTGTCTCCCTTTGCCCTCCACGGTCCCAGCTGAGGCCCTGCCACCGGCAAGCTGGAGTGTGGGTTGGGTGGAGCTTTCTTGGTCCTGGAAGGGAGCAGGGGAGACAAAGGGGTTTTCTTGGGAGGTTGGGGGCTCCTAGGCTGCTTGGATTCTTCCTATCCTCACCTTACTCTCCTCTGCAGCGTCTGACTCTGAGACACCTTCCTTCTGGAAACTCTCCCTGCCCTCAACTCCCCTGACTTTCCCCTGTTCTCCAGCAATTCCCGCTCAGTCTCCTCTGGCCCTCCTCTCTCCTTACGTGTCCACCTTCCCTGGGCAACCTCAGTGGCCACATGGGCCCCACAGTGCCCAGATCTCCCCATTTCTCCAGTCCAGGCCCACCTCCCACCAGGCCTCAGACCCATTTACCCACCCACGGACCCACAGTCATCCAGGACTCATCATTCTTCTGTCAAACCTGTTCTTCATGAGATTCCCAACTGATGCTACTTGTGTCACCAATGCAGTGAACCTCAAGATCACCCTGGATCCTCAGACCCAAGTTCTTTTTTCTTTTTTTCTTTTCACACACACACACACACACACACACACTGTATTTTATTTCTACAAGACACCAAGCATTGTAAATGGATGACCACAACAAAAGCAGCAATGATTGCAGTTACCAAACACGAAACACACTCACACTATGTCATAATAGTGACAGACCCAAGTTCTGACCATGGATTGACAAATGCTAACACAATCACACGTAAGATAGATGTGTTACAACACTTCATACGTGCCAGGCCCCATTCCAAGCGTTTTACATATAATAGTTCATATTACTCCTCACAGCAACCCTAGGAGGTAGGTCATGGTATTTTCTCATTTTACAGCAGAAGACACTGAAGCACAGAGAGCTGTTTACCCAAGGACCTGGATTCACGCCGGCCTGTGCAGCCCCAGTGACCATTCTCTTATCCACACACAATGCCAATAGGTGGTCCTGCCTCCTTCAAATCTCCCACCTCGGACTCCTTCCTGCCTAGAACCTTCTCTGTCTCTCAGTTTTCTTACAGCCTCCTCACTGGCCTCCCTGCCTCAAGACTCTACCCCTCCAGCTCAGCCTCTTCACTACAGCCTGGGTGATCCTTTCCAGACCTTATAAAACCCAAATCTGACTACAGGTCCCAGTTGCCCTCAGAATAAAGTTGCAACACCATTCTCTTCAGGATGGTTTAAAGACTTTCACCATAAACATATAACGTGTTCACACATAGATACACCAATATTCGCAATTACCCAGTACTTACCCAGCACTAGGAACACGTCAAGCACTCTGCCTGTTAAATCTTCACCAAAACCCTTAAATGGGTGCTTTTATTATCATTTCCGTTTCACCAATGAAGGCAACTGGGACACAGAGGTTAACTTTCTTGCCCCAGGTCGTAAAGGTGGGGACACTTAAGCCCAAGTCATCTGTAGCTTCACCGCTACCCTCTAATGGCTCTCGGGAGGGGAGCTTTTCTGATGAAGCACTTCCTGGGTGCCAGGCACTGCCCTAGGCCCTTTCTCTGCCTGGGTCCTGGTGGGCCCATCTCACCAGCCTCTTCTTGCCTATTCCCCTCCCGTATACTGCTGCCCAATCCTTCTACTCACTGTGCCATGTTGCCATCTCCGTGCCTCAGCTCAGAGCTCCCCAGCCTGTTTGCCACAAGTGAGACAGGCTGGGACCTGGGCCCCTTTGCTGCTGCGCTGCAGTGCTTGCACCTGGACACACCTCTCCTCCAGCAACAAAATACAAAGAAACTGTATGGGACTAAAAATGACTGCATACATGCATAGTTGGGGCAAAATTTGGACCCAAAAGATACAAAGAGACCAAAAACCCAACTGCCACTTTTGCAGAACCTGGAGCAAAAGCAGGGTGTCGGGAGAAAAAGCAGGGCACTGCGCATGCCCCCTGCACACGGCACCACCTAAGGGGTGGGCAAAACACCTAAGCCACCCCTCTGGCCTGACCCCTGGACACACCCCTACCCTCACCCCATATTAGAAACAAGCTTGCCCCCCTTCAGGGAGCGAGAAAGCAAGGGAACCTGTTGTTTGTTCTCTCTCCCCCACTGCAGCAGGGGCCCCAATAAAGCCTTGCCTGCATTTCTTGTCTGGCCTCTAGTCGATTTCTATTGACTGGGGAAGGCCAAGAACCCTAGTCAGTAACACAAGGACTTTCAGGAGGGCCCAGATATGCATCACCCTGGACAGAGCGAGCATTTGGCTAGAATGCACCTCAACAGCTGCACCCTCCGTGCCTAAAAAATATTGAAATCCTTCTGAGTCACCTAGCAAAGAGCCACTGCCCTGAGCATTGCACTGTCCCAGCTGCCCTAGCCCCTCCCCTGGGATTGCATCCTCTCTTCACAGCCCAGCAAGTAAAGGGCTCCTCTAGGCACAGCCTCTGACTCCCTCAGGGGCCATGGAGGGCCAGCCTGTGCTCATCCCTTGCCTTTCTCTCCCCAGTCCTGAGGAGCCCCACCAGCCCCACCAGGGACCACCCAGCACTCGCCGGTCCACGGGCACTCCATCAAGACTGAACGCCAACCCCGATTCCCACATAGCTACCTGGGGAGGTGGCACCCCTGGTGACACCCTGAGGGCAAGTGCCCGGCGTCCATCCGGACCCCTGAGGCTAGTGTTCCCCTGCAGCTGTCCTTGCGTGGCCACTGGTGAAAATGGCAGCCTCTCCGGAAGCTGGGGAGAGGTGGGGAGAGCAGGCCAGGAGACACAAATGGGGGCCCTGCAGGCCTCTGCTGGGACTGCTCCTCTGCCAGTGCTGGGGTGGGGGGCTTTCAAGGGCCCGAGGAAGCTTTTCACCAGCCCTGATGAATGGAACAAATCTATTAGAATAAATTCACTGAAACTCACTAAAAGCCCACTCAGCAAGGACATTAGTTTTATTGCTAAAATGAGAACTATCACTTAGATAGTGCTTGCTGTATACCCACTGTAAACATTTATTAACTTACTTGTGTACTATAATTATAATCATCACCCCATTGTAGAGATGAGGAGGTTAAGGCACAGAGAAATGATTTTAAATGTAAGCATCAGAGTCAGGATTCGAACACAGGCAGCCCAGCACTCTCTTAACTACCACACGCTTAACCACCGTGTTACACAGGTTCTCCCAAGGCCTGTAAGATCAGGTTCGATGTAATTTATATGACATTCTAATAACAGTTTTATGACTTAGTTGACAACAGAGATGCGTGAATATATAAAATCTCGGAGGGCATTAGAAGACCTAGGAATTGTGAGTGTCACTGCTACTGTTTCAGCAGAAGCTGAGCTAGACTCAGCCCGAGAATGGATGCATTGGTGTTGAGAGAAAGTCTCTACTTAATGAGACTGCAAGTCACCTAATGACTCAGTTTATTGAGAGAGCTTTGAAAGATAGGGACATCTTCAAAAGATGACAACCACATCAGACAATCCCCACAAATTTTCTAAACATCAACAAATTATTTGGAAATTATTAGAATAATCTGATGAAAGAATTGAGCCTCAACTTATATTGCTTTTAAGCCATTTTAGCATATACTGGGTGGGCCAAATTGTTCGTTCGTTTTTTTCCGTAAGATGGCTCTGGTAGCACTTAGTTGTCTTTAACTTCATTTGAAACAATTTTGTTAGATTGTATGTGACAGCTGTCATATCACCCTGCATTTAAAAAAAGATCTACCAAAATTGGTGAATTTTTATGTAGCCATTTTTTTTTTTTTTTTGCGGTACGCGGGCCTCTCACTGTTGTGGCCTCTCCTATTGCGGAGCACAGGCTCCGGATGCGCAGGCTCAGCGGCCATGGCTCACGGGCCTAGCCGCTCCGCGGCACGCGGGATCTTCCCAGACCGGGGCACGAACCCGCGTCCCCTGCATCGGCAGGCGTACTCTCAACCACTGCGCCACCAGGGAAGCCCTGTGTAGCCATTTTAATATTGAAGACGGAAGAAAAAAAGCAACATTTTCCGCAATATTATGTTTTATTATTTCAAGAAAGGTAAAAACGCACAAAAAGATTTGTGCAGTGTATGGAGAAGGTGCTGTGACTGATCGAACGTGTCAAAGTGGTTTGCAAAGTCTAGTACTGGAGATTCCTCGCTGGACGATGCTCCATAGTCGGGTAGACCAGTTGAAGTTGATAGTGATCAAATCAAAACAATAATTGAGAACAATCAACGTTATACCACGTGAGAGATAGCTGACATACTCAAAATATCCAAATCAAGAGTTGAAAGTCATTTGCACCAGCTTGGTTATGTTCATTGCTTTGATGTTTGGGTTGACATAAGTTAAGCGAAAAAACCTTTCTTGACCATATTTCCACATGCAAGTCTCTATTGAAACGTCATGAAAGTGTTCCGTTTTTAAAACGAATTGTGACGGGCAATGAAAAGTGTATACTGTACAATAATGTGGAACAGAAGAGATCATGGGGCAAGCAAAGTGAACCATCAACAATTACACCAAAGGCCAGTCTTCAGCCAAAGAAGGTGATGTTGTGTATATGGTGGGATTGGAAGGGTGTCCTCTATTGTGAGCTCCTTCCGGAAAACCAAACGGTTAATTCCACCAAGTACCGCTCCCAATTAGACCAACTGAAAGCAGCACTCGACGAAAAGCATCCAGAATTAGTCAACAGAAAACGCATAATCTTCCATCAGGATAACGCAAGACCGCATGTTTCTTTTTTTGTTTTTTGTTTGTTTTTTGTTTTTTTCCTTTTTTGCATTACGCGGACCTCTCACTGTTGTGGCCTCTCCCACTGTGGAGCACAGGCTCCAGACGCGCAGGCTCAGCGGCCATGGCTCACGGGCCCAGCCGCTCCGCGGCATGTGGGATCTTCCCGGACCGGGGCACGAACCCATGTCCCCTGCATCGGCAGGCGGACTCTCAACCACTGCGCCACCAGGGAAGCCCCGCATGTTTCTTTTTTTAAAACATAAATTTATTATTTTATTTATTTATTTTTGGCTGCGTTGGGTCTTCGTTGCTGTGTGCAGACTTTCTCTAGTTGTGGTGTGTGGGGGCTCCTCTTTGTTGCGGTGCGTGGGCTTCTCACTGTGGCTTCTCTTGCTGCGGAGCACGGGCTCTAGGCACATGGGCTTCAGGAGTTGTGGCACGCAGGCTCAGTAGTTGTGGCGCTCGGGCTTAGTTGCTCCACGGCAACGTGGGATCTTCCCAGACCAGGGCTCGAACCCGTGTCCCCTGCATTGGCCGGCGGATTCTTAACCACTGCGCCATCAGGGAAGCCCAAGACCGCATGTTTCTTTGATGACCAGGCAAAAACTGTTACAACTTGGCTGGGAAGTTCTGATTCATCCGCCATATTCACCAGACATTGCACCTTCGGATTTCCATTTATTTTGGTCTTCACAAAATTCTCTTAGTGGAAGAAATTTCAGTTCCCTGGAAGACTGTAAAAGGCACCTGGAACAGTTCTTTGCTCAAAAAGATAAAAAGTTTTGGGAAGATGGAATTATGAAGTTGCCTGAAAAATGGCAGAAGGTAGTGGAACAAAAGGGTGAATACGTCGTTCAATAAAGTTCCTGGTGAAAATGAAAAATGTGGCTTTTATTTTTACTTAAAAAGCTGAAGGCACTTTTTGGCCCGCCCAGTAGTGTAGAAGAGATCACCCCGTCCTGCCAAGCCCCACAGGTCCAGGGACGTCGGGCCTTCTCCACGCTCAGTTGGTCCTGCCTCCACGTGTGGTTTGAAAATCAAAGAAAATATATTTTGAAGTTTTTAGTAGATTGATTTATTATTCATATTTCCAAAGTGGTTGTTAAATATGTTTAATGTCATAAAACCCCTCAACCTGAGGTGACCAGAGCCTCCTAGGCAGCAACCTTCAGCCAGTGGACCCTACAAATATTATTTTCTAAGTATTCTATAGAAACACTGCCTTATCTCAGGCTTTTCTCTCTCTGGTACTGCCTTTCCTGTTCCTTCCTCATTTTGGAAAACTCCTACACGTCCTGCAAGGCTTAGTTCCAACACCACCTCTCTGTGAAGCCTTCCCCACCAGCCCTCTCCAGACAGAAGAAATCACCCCTCCTGCTGAGCCCCACAGCTCCCTGGGCATCTGGCTTTCTCCACCCTCAGCTGAGCTGCCTCCCCTCGTGGTCTGCACAGCTCTGTTTCCATCACACCCCACCCAGACCGGGAGCCTCTTTAAGGCAAGCCTGGGTCAGATGTTAGATTCATCTGTATAATGAATCTGTCCCCAGGGTCCAGCAGAGGCAAGACCCAGGGGAATCCTTTGTGAAATATTCCTAAATGGCAATGAATTGGATTTGTTTGAATCCTGTGAGGGTTTGACCTGTGTTTCAACCTCCCACCTGCCTGGGTCAGAAAGCTGGTCATCTGAGGCCTTGAGGGTAACCCTGGCAGAGCAGTGGCCTGATTGGGAAGGTGCCCAGGACAGACATGTGTAGCTATGTTGGGAAGAGAATAAGGTGCTGAGAGCCAAGAGGCCTTGAGGGAAGGCTGGAGACACCATGGGTAACCTCACCCCAAACCCTTTACACTCCTCCAGCCAATCAGACAAGCCCCTCCAGGTACCCAGCCAATAACTACCTATCCCAGACACCCACACATACACCAACCAGATGCCCAGACACACCCAGACTCAGACTTCCTCACACATCAGACACACGACACCATGTGTACACACTCAGCCAAACATGCAGACCCAAGCCAGCCGTACATACCTAGATGAATACACGCCAATCAGTAACACGTACACACCCAGCCAGGCACATACACCAAGGCCCGTAACCAAACCCAAGCTGCGTACAGCCAGACACACACCCATCCAGCACACAGTAAAACGCCAGCAGGAGGCACACACAAGCAGACCCTGGTGTTTGCAGTAAAGGAACCTAAACTCACCAATGCACACAGATGCGACCTCCCCACGCACACAGGAATCTTCTCCATCACACGGATTCGCCGCAGCAACCCCATTAGCCCAGGTTTCCTCCTCATCAACCAGGGAGGGGCAGCTGCTCTCTGGGGGCAGATTGATTTATCCAACTAATTAGCCCCAATTAATATTAATACACATTCTCAGGAACTGCAGCAGCTCGGGCAGAGAAGCTGCCTGGGCCATCAATCACCGTCCAGGGGACAGCAGAGGACACTCAGGAACTCCAGAGCACAGGGACAGCACCTCAGGCACTACCCCAACCCCCGCTCCCCGGGCTCCCCGAGGGAGTCCGCCACTGTCACCCAAGACATCACCAGCCCACCCCTCCTGGGCCAGCTGAGGAGCCCAAGGCCCAGAAAGGGACTGTCACATCCTGCAGGCCACACGGCAAACCGCAGGCATGGTGCAGAGTTGTCTCCGTGCCTCTCCTTTCCCCACTCCCTCTGCCGCTCCGGGAAGGCTTTGCTGACTTACCCGCAGCTAAACCGCTTCACTGCGAGGCCCAGCCCAGCCACAGCGACTTGCCTCAGTGCCTTGCACTATCCCCAGCCAAGCTGTCCAAGCCCCCTTTTAAGAAACATAGCTTCCTGGGAAGACCCCATCTCCAGTGACCCCATGTGCTTTGCACCTGTCATGTGCTCAGCAAACGTTTGCAGAGCCCTGTGCTGGCGGTGGGGAGGGGGAGTGAGAGGCAGAATGTGTAGAGCAGGGTCCTGTGCCAGTGGGGTCTGGGGGTGCTCAGGGGCTGAAAGGGCCCTGGCCTCCTACCTCCAATCACCTCCATAAGTTTATTTTATTTCAACAAATAGCCCAGGTAAACACCCACAATGCTGGTGAGCCCTGTGCTCGGCACTGGGAGAAAGAGAAAATACACCGCCCCTGACCTCAAGGGGCTCAAAGGACACAGATGGAGGAGGAACTGACAGGGACACAAGGAGCCAGGATGGGGAGCTGAGTGGGGGGTTGCTCCCTGTCTTCTGAAGAAGATGGGGCAACAGGAGGGGCCCTGTCCTGAGGTGGGACCCACTACTGGGACTGAGTGCTGGGGACCTCAGGGGTCAATGTCCGCTCACCTGCTGCCAGAGACGTTGTGCCAGGGCTGCCATCTGCTGCAGCGCCCCCTCTCCGCGCTTCTGCGCCCTGGGATCATTGCTCAGGGCTGGAGCCTGCTGCACCACCAGCGAGTAAGACAGCCAAGCCGCCACAGGCGTCGTGTGGATGCACCATCTGCTTCCTCAGGAGTGCTGCCTACTTATTTGTCAGCTACACAGCCAGAGCACACTCCCACGCCTGTTCTCCAACGGGGCAGGAGCCACGGTCCCAGGTGTTGACAGAACCCAACCTCCTCCCAGCCAGTTCTTACTGCCATCTGGACCTATCCCCTATCTGGACAAAGTCCCCTGTTCCTCAGGCCCTGCAGAAGAAGGGGCTTTGGCAGAAACTAGCCTGAAGAGGAGCCCAAGACTGCAGGTGGGCAGGTGACCAGGCTCTGATCGCACCTCCTTCACGTCCTCCTCCCCCATCCCACCCATCAGACACCCCACCAGCACCCTAATCTGACCCGCACCAGTTCTGGATGGGGTTGCCTGTGGCTTGAGGGATAATCGCCAACGCCCTTAACATGGCTCATAGGTCACAGGGAGAAGGACTGAACAGCCCACGGCCGCCCAGAGTTAGCAGCTCACTCTGCGGGTGTCTGGGGCTCAGGCAGAGAAGAAAGGAAGGGACACCGGGGGGAGGGGGCAGGCAGAGCTCAGAAGGCATCCGTCCCAGGGGACATGATGTAAGGAAGTGAGGACTGAGGCAGGCAGGCATAGCACTCACCCCTGCCCCCACCAGCCCGCCTAGACTTTCATTCCTGATTCCCAAAGCAAGGCCGCACTGCTGCCCCTGGGATTCCAGCCTCCCCAGTCTACTGGTCTCCCTTCCAGACTCATTTCTCATTTCCTCATTGGACTAGGAGCTCCCTACCAGCAGGGTATCTCGTGTGCAGAGAAGGAATCTGTGGGGTGGGGTGGGGTGAGGGGATGGAGGTAAACTCCTGGAGGAGGGGCAGGAAAGACGGGGAAGATGTGCAGCAGTAGAGCCGGAGGTACTTGATTTGGGAGCCCTTCCACTCTTGTCTGTTTGGGCCCAGTCCTCTGTATCAGAGGAGGAGAGGGGAGCAGTCTGTCACATCTCAGGCTGCCAGTCACCGGTGAACAGGAGACTGGTGGCCGCACCCTCAAGACTGGGAAGTCAGAAGCAGATTTGGTGGGAAGGAGATGGGTCTGTGGTTCGTAATGTTGAGTCTGAGCACCCAGGGTCACCCAGGGCTGGATGTGGAGTCACAACCTACAGAGTAACCCCAAGGTCATCCGCCCTCTAACACTCTTCACCGTCTCCCAGGGGCCTCTGGAACTAGCCCTCCTCATCGGCAAACTCCCCGCGTCCTTCCCCCTCTTCCCCCGCCGTTCCCTTCCCCACACCGCCCCCCTCACTGAACCCTGGCTTCCCCTGCCGGCTCAGCTCCCCCAGGCCATCCGGCAGCTGCACCACCCCTGCAGCACCCGGGGCCTTGTTACATCACCCTTTCCTGATTGCACCCCTCCATTACATCACCCCATTTTATCTCCTCATCACGCTTACCATTCGCTGAAATTATCTTATTTACTTATGTCTTGCCTTCCTCCCTAAAAAAAAATAAGTTCCGTAAAAGCAAGTACCTTGTCAGCCTTTTTCAAAGTGCCTGGCACACGACAGCTGCTCAGTAACATTTCTTAAGCGGAGGAATGATAGGTAGGTCGAACCCTCCCTTCCCGCCTTTATCTCGATGTATCTCCTCTATTACCTCTATGGCTCCTTTCTAGCAGCATGTAACACGCTTAAGTCTCTCCCATCTTAAAAAAATAATTTAACCTTTTTTCCAAGATTCTCTCAGATCTACATCCTTCATAGCTACCACCCTGACATCTTTCCTCCGCTCCCAGCCAACTTTCTCAAGTTATCTACACTTGCTGCCTTTACTTCCTCATCTTTTGCTCACTCCTGCACCCAATCCAGTCTGGTTTATGCCAAATCACCTCAACAACCTCCCTGAAGTTAATCCAGCAGCGTGTGAAGCCATTGCCACCACCCTTCTTGAAATACACTCACTCCTTGGCTTTTGTGACAATGCAGCTCTTGGCTTAAATGTCACTTCCTTCAGGAAGCATTCCCTCACACACACACACACACACACACACACACACACACACCCAGGATGAACCAGGTACCACTTAGTTTACTCTGATAAAGTAGTGCTTCTGCTTTACTGCACTTCTAACAAGTGTTTTTATGTGATTGTGCACTTGGTGTCTGTTTGCTAGAAGAATGAAAGCTCCATTCAGGCAGGGACTATTTCTGATTGGTTACCCTGAAGTAATTCCTGTGGGAGGAGTTCAATACGTTTATTGGATGGATGGAGATGAAGGGGGTATAGAGGTGGGGAACTGGATGGATGAGGACTTGCAGACGAGGAGAAAGTCACAGGTTGAATATATACTGGGAGCTATTTGTCCTTATGGGCACAAATCAAGGTCAGAGCAGTAGTTAAGATAAATGTGAAAAGGGCTGAGGACAGGGGCTGACCAGGACATTCCTGTTTAGGATGAGAAGGAAGTAACAGGTGGGGCCAAAAGGGTTCACTAATAACAAATCACCCACTCCTCCATTCAACAAGCCTTCACTGGGTACCCACTGAGTACCAGGCGCCATGCTGGGTGCCGGACATGCAAGGGCAAACCCCACACGGCCCTGACCCTAGGTGACTTCATCTGCCTCAGGTGCAGAGGGCCGCCGCTCCCAATCTATGTGTAGGAAACCTGGGAGGTCTCGCCAAGGATGGCTGGGACGCTCAAGACTTGATGAGACTTAATTATGTGGCAATCTCTTACGCCCAGGTTGTCTGAGCAGGTGGTCTGGGGTGACACACCCCACGGCTCTTTCCATGGCTCTGATCTGATTGTTTATTGGCGACTTGGATGAGGTTGGAGAGGTCCAGTGCTCAGATCTGTGGATGGACAAAGCTGGGAGGCAGAGCAGAAAGAGTGGACAACAGAGCCAGGATCCCAAAGGCTCTCAACAAGCTGGAGCTCTGGGATGACCCTAAAAGATGGTGCTTTTTAGGGACAAGTGGCAGGTCCTCTGTGTGTCCTAAACTCCAATATCACAACCCTTCTGTGAACAGACACCAGTGGAGGAGCACAGCGCCTGGACGTGGCTTCTGTCTCCAGTGTCGTGGTCACTTAGCACAGAACCTGGCACCCAGAGGGTGTTTACTGCCTGTCCGCGGGATGATTGTGCAGACAAGGAAAGTACACTAAGTCTGGAGTCGGGCATGTGGATTCAACTCGTCTCTGTTCAAGTCTTTGTCCTTGGACAAATCAGCAACGCCTTTCTAAACTTCAGTTCCCTCATCTATAAAATGGAAGTAATAATGCCTACTTTTTCCAATGAGATAATGGATTATCAACTCCACAACCTAATCAATATTGGATTCTATTATTAAGACACAGCCCCTGCTTTCGAGCATGGACAGAAGCACCAAGAAGCCCTTTCAACACAGCCTGACAGTTGTAAGAGGAGGACCACCCTTACCTTGGAATAGTGGGATGTGGGGGGTGGGGATCTTCAGGTGGAGACATGAGGAAGAGCATTCCAGGCAGAGCAAGCACAGTGAGCAAAGGGCATGGAGGTGGGAGGTGTGCAGTGCCCTGAGCACCATCTCAGGGCCCCAAGGAAGGGGAGGAATCAGAGTGGTCAGTTGCATGGCCAAGTGAAGCGTGGCCTTGTGGGTCAGAGCCAGGAGTCTGGACTGAGCACAAGGTTTTAGGCGTGATGAGATTTGTTTTTAGAAATGTCACTCATCTGCCATATGAAAGACAGTTGGAGAAGACCAGTCTGAAGAGGGAGGCCAGGCAAGAAGCTATGGCAGTGGACCGGGGAGTTGGGGAAAGGCTGAGACCAGGAAGAAGCCACGTGACTTAGAGGGTATTGAGGGGCTGGACTGGTCAGACAGGAAGAGGCAGCGGCTGGCTTATGCCGTCACTCCTCTGTGCCTCAGCATCATGGGACACCAGGCAGAAGCTCTGACATCGAATGAATCAGATATCGATTCTAACTCCCCTGCTTCTAGCTGTGGGACCTTTCTGTAAAATGGGGACACAAACACCCACAACAGGGTGAATAGGATAAAATGACATGATCACTATAAAGTGCCCAGAAGGTAGACGGCTCATATTCAGAATGTCCTTCCCCCCTTGTCCTGATTAAAAGTCACCTTATCACTTCATTCATTAAATACGTACATCTTTACTATCACACCTGCATGCCTCCCTGCCTCCTTTCAGTCAACGAATATCCTCCAGAATGAATGCAGCTCCGAGAGGACAAGACCCCAGTCTGCCGCATTCATCACTGCAGTCCCAGCATCCAATACAGCGCCTGGTCCCTAGTAGATGCTCAGTTAATGTTCACTAAATTAACTAAGCACCTTCTAGGCACTATTCCACATGCTGAGTATCAGGCTGAGCACGACAAAGTGCAGCTCTCAGGAAGCTTGCCTGAGTGGAGACAAAAAAAAAAAAGTATGATTCCAGATAGTGATAATGCTATAAAGTACAAAGGGTGGCATGTTAGAAGGTGTCAAGGGGGACTGTTTGCCAAGTGGGTGATCAGGGAAGGTGACATTGGCGCCAAGTGTTCCAAACAGAGGGACAGCTAACACAGAAGCTCTGGAGCAGGGACCAGCTTGAGACGATCGAGAGACCAAAGGGTGTTCATGTGGCTGCAGCACGCACGATGAACGAGAGGAAGAGACATCCAGGAGGAGGCAAAGGGCGTGGGCAAGGGCCACGTCACGTGGGGCCTCGCAGGACTCGAGGAGGAGACTGGATTTTATTCGCGGGTGATTGGGAAGCCATTGCAAAGTCTTAAGGAGAGAGGTGGCTCAATCTGGTATACACATTTTTTTTTTTTTTTTTTTGCGGTACACGGGCCTCTCACTGCTGTGGCCTCTCCCGTTGCGGTGCACAGGCTCTGGACGCGCAGGCTCAGCGGCCATGGCTCACGGGCCCAGCCGCTCCACGGCATGTGGGATCTTCCCGGACCGGGGCACGAACCCGTGTCCCCTGCATCGGCAGACGGACTCTCAACCACTGCGCCACCAGGGAAGCCCTGATATACACTTTTAAATGATCACTCTGGCTGCTGTATGGAGAATGGATTGGCGGACAGGTGAGGAAGGAAGCAGGGAGCCCAGTTTGGTTATTAGTGTCCAGGTGAGAGGCAGGTGGCTTGCACCACAGTGTAGAGGTGGAGGTGGAACGCAGGGGGTACTTGCTTCCTCGCTGACCACCTCCGCCGCCCTCAGCAGCATTTGGCCCCATCGTCTACCCTTTCCCCCCTGCCCTGATCACAAGAGAGCCAACGTGCTTGCATCCTCCACACACACAGGCCCAGGAGCCTCTCAGGGATGGGAGCCAGGCTTGGCGGAACTCCAGCACCACTAAGCACGGGGCTGGGCACGGCCCTGCTGGGGTCCAAGGGTGACATCAATAAACCAGGGAAGGAATGGAGGAGAGGTGGCCCCCCATGGCAGCCTCGTGTCTAAAAGCACGAGGCTATCATTAACCAAAGAGAGAAATGGGGCAGGAAGCTGGGGCAGATGGCACGTGGCTTTATGGAAGGATATGAGGCAAAGTGACGGAGCAGTTAAGAGAAATCAGGGCAAAGTGCAGCAGCCGCCTGGTCACCCCAGTCTAGGCATCCATGTGGGTCGGGCCTTCTAGTCAGCCCCAAGGTAGGGCCTCACGTCTGCCCTGAGACTTGCCCCACTGAGGCAGGGACGCCACTGGCAGAAAGTACAGGTGCCACCGGGCACGTGACTTGGAGGGGAAAGCACCACTGGAGAAGCGGGAAAATCTCGGTGGAGAAGGGAGCCTTGGGAAAGCAGCTTGCCCTGAAAAGAATACGAAGGAGGTCAGGTGGGAGCCAGGGGCCCACCCTGCCCGAGGGCTCAGGCCAGAAACATGTCCGACAGCAAGCGGGCGAGTTAGGGCTGGAGCCAGGGAGGAGCGAGGCAGCTGTGCTGGTGGACCCGAGAAGCCCCCCAGGCATCCAGACGAGCTAACCCTCCACCCACCAGGCAAAGCAGTCCAGTAAGAGGTGAGCTGGCAAACTGGGCAGAGCTGAGCCTGAGCTGAGACAGCTCACTTCCACCCCTCAACTGTCAAGTCCCAAATCACCCCTCTCTCTACCTGGGCCACGGCCCTAGCTCAGGCCCCAGGCCCCCTTCCCCACATTAGGATCATGGAGCAGCCTCGTTACCCTCTCCAGGCTCTGCCCCTCCAGTCTACTCTCCTCGCCACACCTGTCTGATCCTTCAAGAGTGCCCCATTGCCCTTGAGACTGGATTCAAGTTCCTGAACTGGCCCTCCAAGTCCACCTTGATCTGACCCCCACCTACATCTCTGCTGCTCCTCCTGTGCCCATTCTGGCTGTAGTACTGTTCCTTCTCCCTGGGATGTCCTCGTCCCCTATCTCAGCCCTGGGGACCTTCTATACTCAACACAGGCACTCCTCCTTCAGGGAGCCTTCCCAGAACACTCCAGTACTGGGCTGGCCCTGCGAGCACTCTCTGCTAGATCACCTTGTCTTGTGCTCGCCTCAGTCCTGCGGGTTCCTCTTCCCAGCAGCATCCCAGACTCCCCGCTGCCCTGTGCCCGGCCCTGTGCTGGCCACTGAGGACAAAGACGTAGAAATAGTATCCCTGCCGTCAAGGAGAGCCAGTGTGCTAAGGGCGGTGACCCACCCGCGGACGCCCTCCACACAGCGCAGACTGGGAGGAAACAGCCCACCTACTCCAGGGCTCAGAAGGAGAAAGAGGGATCTGAGCTGGGCCTCAGAGGATTTAATGGTAGGGGAGCAGAAAGGGCATTCCCAGCAGAGGCAAGGAGAAGAGAAAAGACAATGTCTAACAAAGTAGGGCTTAGTCTAAGGCGGGTGGGAGGGGTGGGTGTGAAGTGCTGGGGCCGTATCGCCCATCCTGAGAAGCTTGTGTCCATCCTGTGAGTGACAGGAACCAGAGGAGGTTTTGGAGCAGGAGACTGACGTGGCTGGAGTCAGGTTCTAGAAGGTCGGGTCTCCAACCCCCAGTGCCCTAACGATGACTTCCAGAAAGGACACAGACCAGGAACCGATTCTTTTTTTTGTTTCTTTGTTTGTTTTTTTTGTGGTATAGGAACCGATTCTTGACTGTTAGCGGGCCTTCGCCCATGTCATGCCCACCGGCTGCCACGTTGGGGGTGTCAGGGCAGGGAAGGGAACAGGGGAGGGAGCGAGGTCCAGACTCAGTGGGTTTGGGCTTCTTGCAGGGGCGAGGGGGAGGGACTTGGAAGCCTCTGCCCCAGGCTGAACACTTCCTCCAGGGTGGCAGCTGTGCCCTGACTACGCTGGGCGTGGCTCCAGTGGGTCTCAGGTCCTCTAGGGCCAGGCGGCGGCAGTCAGCATGGCTGCCTCTCAGGGGTCATCAGTCGCTCCACCTCCCGCATGAACCGCAGACACAGCTCTTCCTGCCACGGCAGAGCCACGCACTGCACAGCCACAGGCAGGCCCACGCTCTTCTTCACGGCCTGCAGGGGACACAGGCGTCAGGACGGGAGGTGTCGAGGCAGGACCCCACCCTGGGCCCAGGAAGCACCCCAGCTGGAGAGGAGGGCAGCACGGCAGGGCCAGCCCGCAGTCTTTAGGGGTCTTAAGAAAGACAGACGAGAGGACATGAGGGCGATCTGGCTGTGACACCTGTCACCCCATTGATCGCCAGGGTTGACTTGGCTGATCTGGCTGGCTAGGCGGGTGTCCCCTTCCTCCCTCACCACTCCATGTGCGTCCCTCCCAAAGCTGCGTGCTCGGTCGAAGAGGACGACCTTCCCCGATAGAGGAGGTCCGTTCTTCGGTCAAGGGTATACGAGCAGCTGCGCTCCCCTGCTAGAACCTCCAAACAAGCTCTCAAGACAGACAGACAAGGATACTCGTGTTTATACTGTCTCCTCCACTAGAGGAAGGGGAGCAGGTGTGAGTCCAGGGGAAAAGGGACTTACCTTCTGCAGCGCCTTGTCCCAGATATCCCCAAAGCAGCCCTTGTAATGCTCCAACTGGGCCTCGTCCTCGGCGGTCACCGTGGTGACAGGCACTACCCCCGCAGGGAAGTCCAGGCAGTTGTAGAGCAGAGTGTAGCTGATGGCCCCTGAGACACAGCACATGTGGCTGGAGCAGGTTGGGTGACCTTCCATGACAACTGTCCTCTCTGAGCCCCAGTCTTCCACCCTGTGAAATGGCACCCTGCATCCACAGACAGGGAGAGGTTCTCTCCTAGGGCTGAGACTTGAGTGAGGGTGACAGAGCCCGGGAATCCAGATTCAGGGCGGGCTGGAGAGCGCGCGGACGAGCTTGCCCTGTGCCTCTTCCCGGCAGCTTCCCCCCGCCTGGACTGTTGCTGCTGTCTTCCTGGTTTATCTAAATCCCACCTGGGCTTCAAACACCACCTCCCAAAACCACAGACTCTGTAACATGATCTCCAACTTGAACAGTGCTGAGGACAGGGTCCCACATGACTCCCATCTCTCCAGCCAACCAGACTGTGAGCCTCTCAAGGGTGAAGTCCTCCCGCAGGCGGGCAACCCACCCGCAGGGTTCCTCTTCTTCTACCTCCCAGCAGCCCCACCAGGCAAAGGGCTGAACTCATAGAAGAGAAGAGACAGGTGACAGGGCTGTGACGGGGCTGCAAGCCTCACCTGTGGCCTTGCCTGGGCCATTCAAGTCTAGAGCAGGGCCCAGCATGGGGGTGAGCAGCACATCCAGCTCCACTGCTCTCCACTGGGCAATCACAGAGTGACGGTACACCTGGGGAGGATACCCATACACCAGGGGAAGCACTCAGACACAGCCCGTTACATGGACTCTCCAACGCAGGCACTGTGGCTGGGGTGACTCTAGCCCTGGACCTGCCCCAGACATGAACTGAACCACAGTGGGATGGAGGACCTCAGGGGTATTCAGACAGGGCTGCTCTCAGGGGGCATCACCTGCTCCACAGAACCACAGACACCACTCTTCCTACCAGGGCAGGGCCATGGAGTGCTGGCTACAGGCAGCATCAGAGTGGCAAAAGAGGTATCCAGGACAGGAGCCCCAGGCTGACCCAGGCCCCTAGGACGGGTCTCCGGGCAAGTGAGGGTCTGACAGCAGTCCCCAAGCTGTCAGGGAGTGGAAGGGAGAACGATGGGCCACTCCAGGGGACCAGTGGCCGAGAGACCCCAACGCAGGTGCCCTGTCCAACTCCACCCTCCACCCGCCCTACTCTAGTCGAGAGGCTCTGGCCTCACCTCAATCTCGTGGTGCAGTTCCCAGAGTTTTCCAGCTGACCTGGACAGAGGGAATGAGGTCACTGACCATGATGATCCCAGCCATGGGGATTAACAACATCAGACCCCTACTCTCAACACCTCCCAGATCTCATTCCTCCTTGGACCCTTCTCAATTCCAGGGCACTCTGAGAGGAAAGTAAAGCAGGGCAGAAGTTCTAATCCCTAAGTTCATGTCCCACTGAGTCCCCAGGAGGGACCTAGGCCTGACTCCTTGCTACCCTCAGGACACAGGAGAGGCCAGAGCCACCCAAGGTCCTAAATGCCTGGTGGTAACAGAAGGAGCAAGTCCACAAGATGTCAGGGCCTGAGAATGGGACAACTTATTCCCAGCTTTTCCGGCATGAGCCACTGAGGGGCAGGCAAGAGAGGGCGCGATGCAGTCTGATCGCTAACAGTAGTACCCTCATGGGTTCCCAGCACCCCCGCTCCTGCCTCCCGCCAGCTCCTTCCCGGGCCTTTCCAACCGTGCCCAGCCAGGGCAATCTTCTCCTCTCCACCCCCTCCTATCCTGTGCTCTCCCTCAGGTCCTTGCTCTCCAGGCTTTCCTGGACCTTGCTAAGACATCTTCAAGATCCTCCTCGAAAGCCACAGAAGTTGCCACCCTGCCTGCGCCCTTTCCAGCCTCAGAAGCTACTTCTCTCATCTTTTCCTGTTGGAAAGCACTTGGACCCAGGTCAGGGGAAAAGGGGGGCAAGCATCTGGGCATGGGAAACATTCTTACCGAGACTTCATGCTGTTGAGAAAGGCTGACAACCTTGGGAGCTGCAGAAGGACAGACACAGTCAGTGACTCAGCTTTGGGCCAGGTGTGGCAATAATCTTCAGGCCAAGCTGCCTGTGCTTCCTCCCTCTGTCTCTCCCCCCATGTCCCGGGTCAGCACCCCTTTCAGCATGCATGTTAGGTGAAGATCAAAGGGCATGGGGGGAGGAGAAGAGACTAGGTGAGGGCTGAGAAGAAGAGGAGGCTAAGGGGAGGGGGGAAGAGCCCCAGAGGCTCCCGCCCGGCCCAGCCCACCCCTTCTATTCCTTGTGCCCTCACCAGAGGCCTTAGCATGAAAGCCAGCAGTCCTTTAAGCCAGCTGGGCAGCCTCAGAGCTGAGATCAGGTTTCCCAAGCAGGGGTCCACGAAATCACCTTTGCTGGGAGACAAAGGGTCCAGTCCAGACACATCCACCCCAGGCATCCCTCCTGGCTCACCCCCACCTACTGCATCCCCCGGTCTCTACTCAGTGGCTCTGCCTACCTCCCTCCTCACCAGACTCTGGCAGTCACGCTCTCCAGCCCCTTCATCTCAGCCTCTCCTTCCCAACATGTGGCTTGTGTCTGCAGACCCTTTGGGATGCCTGGGCTCCACCCACACCCATGGAGCTCCCCAAGGCAGGACTCCCCGTCTCCCTCCCTGGCAAACTCAGCTTAAAGCAATAAGAACTACAGGCAGCATCTCCCTGGCCAGGGCGTGATACTGAGGGCATTTCCCCCGTGGAGGCGGATATTGGCCTGGAGGCACGAGTGGCGCAGTCTTGAGTAGGCACCGTGATCCTTGTCTCTGAGGCTGTCTCTGCTCTAGATCTCAGGGAAAGGTCTCAGGCGGCTGATCCTGGAGCCTCATTCCCAGGGCCAGAGTGAGGGGTAGCCCCTTCCGCTAAAGCCTGAACCATACTTAGCTACTGCGGGAAGTCCAGTCAGTCTGGGCATGTCCCCAGGAGGCACCTTCACAGGCCTGTCCTCTGCCCGTGTCTACCTTTAAGGACTGAAAACACCCAAGTGGAACCAGCTTCTCTAAACGTGAGCTCTGCGAAGTCCCTTAAAGCGGGTCTGGTCCAACCTACTGACTTTACAGACAAGAAAACTGAGGTCCTACTCAAAAGAGAAAGACGTGGCTCAAGTGAGAAGAGCCCGGAGTCACAGAATGACGTCTACACCCCTGCCCTCCTATTTGACCCTACCCTTGTCTCTCAATCTTTCCCAAACAGATAGGCAACTCCCTGCTTACCTCCTGCCTCCCAGCCAGCTCAGCTCAGGATGAGGCCATGGGTGCTCAATCCAGCCTCCCCCTGTGCTGGCACCTTTCCAAAGACTCCTGGCAAGGTAGTGCCAGGCTCAGCCTGCAGTCAGAGGGGTGGCAAGGTCCCTACCCAGAATGCTCAGACCTTCTTCACATTCAGCTGAGGCCTGTCCTCCATCTTCCCCCAGCCTGGCCTGTCCCTGGGGTTACAGCACCCAGCTGCTCTTCCTGGGTCTCCCCATGTCCTGATCCCACCACAGACCTCCAAACCCAACATCACTCACAAGTTCTGTAGGAAGCTCTTGCCACCGTCACTGAACAGCCCACCCGTCGACAGGGTCTCCAGAGCATGGGGTATGTTGCTTGGCAGGAAGGGAACCAGCTGCAGGGACTGAGGAGTGTAAGACTCCCAGACCTAGAAACCCTTGGGTCCCACCACCCCCATGCTACCCAGGCAGCCCCGAGCATGGACTGGACCAACCCTGCCTTCACGGTACCCTCACTGGAGCCGCAACGGTGGCCTTGTTGGCCCGTGATAACTCCCTGTAAGATGCACATCAGGAGAGAAGTCTGGAGCCACACATAAGCCTGTCTCAGATGAACATCCCCAAACCTGCCATCTCAGAGCCCCAGGAACCTCTGGACAGCTGTGCACCCCTGTCTGTGGTCGACGAGGCCCTCCCAATGCAGCTCACAGCTCACACATCCCCAGCACAGGGGTGAGCTCACCATCAATCATGTACCCCAATACTTCTGATCAGCCCCTTTTTACTGGTCCCCCAGGGACCGAATTCCCATCCCCAACCACAAAACAATCAGGGTGGAAGGATGCCAGGGATGGGTGGCAGGCATGGGTACCAGGAAGGCTTCCCTGAAAGAGGGGCGATGCCAGGACTTGTGGGCTCCCACCTCCATACCGTGTGGCCAGCAGCTTCGAGTCTCTTCTTGGTCTCCAGCAGGGCCCGTGTCATGGCCGGGGTGGGCATGGTATAGTTGTCAGTCTCATAATACCCCACACGCAGGGGCTGAGAGCTTGTGTAGACCTGGGGGCAACACACAGGAGTCAGAGTCAGGTCAGGACAGGGTGGCCCCAAGCAGGGCTCCCAGAGCTCAGAGCAGCTACTCAGCCCCAGACGCAGCTTTGAGGCTGCACCCTAGATCCCCCGAAAACTGCCTGCCAGTGAGGCCAGCCCCTTCTGCATATGACCCCTTCACAAAACACCTTCACAATGACTTTGCAGGTGGGCAGAGCAAGAATGAGGATTCCCACTGGTCCTACGAGGAAACTGAAGCTTCAGGTCTAGATAGGGAGATAGGCCCAGAGTGGAGCGGGGACTCAGCCAAGGCCACTTGTCAGGGCAGAGCTACAAGACTAGGTCAGGAAGCCAGGTATCCCGCGTCCTGAGCCGAGGCTCTCCACAGCCTGTTTCCAGAATGCTAGTCCTGGCTCCCGTAATAGATCGTTCCAGACCTCAGGACACGAGCCTCACCTCCTCCCCACCTCTCAGGAAGGGGCTCTTGAACGACTGGTTTCACTTAGAACATCTCCTCTGCTGAGGAGGGGTAGCTCACCCCATCCCCAGCCCCGATCTCCTGCCTGCCCCAGCGCCTTCAGCCCTTCCAAGGCAACCTGGGCTGGGTGAGGGCAAGAGGTCTGTAGGGAGAAATGCAAGACCGCTGAGAAATGGCGCTTACATCACACAGACAGCTTACTGTCTACATTAACATGGCTTTACTATTCCACTGCCCACATCGATCTAACTTGACTACTCCTGAAAGTGTTGTACATAAAGTACAGATAACTTTATCAGTCATTCTTAAAAGACCCGTCAATTCTTCAATAGAAGCACCAAATGACAGCTTATCCCCTAAGACTCCTTGAACCCCTCTCCTCAGAATCCTCACCTTGCTGTATCCACCAGTCCTAACCTATTACATCATGATCTGTACCCAATCCTAACCAATGCCCCACACTGAAATATCCACCTGAAACCAACTTCAACATCCTAACTTCGCACCCCTCCCCCACGCTGCTAAGGCTCTGTGGAGGCAGCACTCCCCCTCACCACAGAAAGCATTAAACTCAGCCTTATCTGATCAACAGGCTGTTTTGATGATATTTTGGGGAGCCAGCATCTGACACTGCCCACAGATCCCAGCTTTCTCTGGGAGGGAGACAGCTCCGCTTTTAACTGTCCTTAACTCACTCAGCCTACACGCCAAGCATCCCTCTGGAGGCTGGGGATAGGGACATGAATACTATAGGAAAGGCTCCTAATTACTGGGGATCAAACACAGATAAGGTACAGGAGTGCTCTCTCAAGCTGTTCTTAGCCTCGAGGCCACTCCTGTTCTGCAGTGACAGCCCCCAGGCTGGGCCGGAAGGTGGGCCTTTCCTCAGCTCTGGCTCCCAGCCCACCAATTTGAAAGCCTCAAGGTTTCCAAATGCAGGCAAGGGCGCCATCTGGTGGCTGTCTGAAGAGGCGCTGCTGCTGGCCTCAGACACACACACCGCCCCGCCCCGCTCACCCCCCTCACCCCACCCCACCCCCGGCCCTGCCGGGGTGGTTTTCAGGAGACAGGGCCTCCAAGTCCTGCTGCAATGCGGGGAGTGCTCTCTGGGCTCAGGAGCACCAGTGAAACCTGAATCCACCCCATGCCCACCCCCACCCCGGCTCACCTCCTCCCTGAAGGGCAGGGGGGGCACGGAGGGGTCCAGGTGGAACATGTCCTCACACAGCAGCGCTCGCAGGCACAGCGCCAGGCTCTCCACGTCCCGGGCCATGGGGCCGACCGAGAGCTGTACTGTGGCGCAGGGAGGGGAGGAGAGAGAGATCACCCAGCCCCAAGGAGCTCTGGGGCCAGGTCCAAGCAAGGACTGGGCCGTGGCCCGTAGTGTGAACAGGGACAAGGCGTAGGAACTCAGACCTAGAGTGGCCTGGGGGCCCAACACTGCCCCAAGGAGAGGCAGGGGCGGAGGCAGATCAGGCAGACCCCCCTCCTCCAGGGCATAGAGGGAACCACAGACCTCACCTGCTACCTGTCCATAGACACAGCCCTTCAGGCCACTCTTGCTGGATAAGAAACACAAGATGTTGGCAATGGGAAATGGCCATCCTCTGCCCAACCCCACATCCATACAGCAGCTCCCAACTCTCTCACCACTTTGGAAACTAGGAACCAAGGACTGTGGTGCTGCGACACTACCTCCCAGCAAAACCCCAGTCAGGGAATCCCTGCCTGGAGCCCAGAGAGGTGGGAAGCTAGGCCAAGGTCACACAGCGAGAGACTCAGAAGCTCCCTCCCCCGACCACCTGCACCATACCTGATGCGGTTCCCTGTGGGTTTGAGGCCGCAGATGCCACAGAAGGCAGAGGGAAAGCGAATGCTTCCTCCGATGTCGGTGCCTAAGCCCAGTGGGGAGCCCCCAGCCGCAATGAGGGCCCCCTCACCCCCTGAGGAGCCACCTGGGCTCTTGGAAGACTTCCATGGGTTCACGGTCTGGCCAAAGAGGGGGTTACCACAGTCATAGCTGGAGGAAGCAGAAAGGGGTCAGCCCATGTCACGCTGGCACCGGTGCCCCTGCCCCCACCCCACACCCGAGACACAACCTGAACATGGACTGGGGGACATTGGTGTACACGAAGGGCAAGGCCCCCTGCCGCTTCAGCACCTGCACCACCACGCTGTCACGCTCTGCTGGCGCCCCCTCGTGCAGGCTCAAGCCCAGTGTCGAGTCCTGGCCCTAGAAGGAGGGATGGGCGAGAGGGACGTGGCTGACGAGCCGGGGGCGCCTCGGCAGCACAGGGGCTGTTCCCACCCCCCCCCCACAGGCCGTACCCATGGTGCCCTCTCAAGGCCTTTGGACCTGGTACTTCCTCTGAGGGCCCAGGGTGACCCAGGACGCAGAGCTGGCTGGCAGGGACTGGGGCAGGGCACACCTTGTAGCTGAAGCACTCCTTGAGGCTCACTGGGACGCCGTAGAGCAGGCCCTGCCTCGGGGCCTGGCACAGCTGAGCCTCACAGTCTGCCAGGTAGGCAGTCACACAGTTAGTCCCTTTGTTCACTTCCCAGGCCTTGGGGAGAGAGAAATGGGTACAAGAACAAAGCGAGGCTGGCTTTTCTTTTTTTGTTTCAGTTGTGTTAAAATTCCCTTACCACCCAGGGAAAGGGTAACCAGAAACATGACCCAGGGGCACAGAGGATAACCTAGGCCCAGCACTCGCCTCACTAGGGACATGTGGCTCCAGCCTCACCCTGGCCGTCTCTGGCCTTCAACTCCAAAACGGACAGAGTGAGAGTACTCCCAGGGCCGGGACACAACCAGGGCACTCAAAGGGGCAAGATACTGACCTCAGATGCCCCCCAGAGGCCGAGCTGGGAGGAGGTTGACCCTTGGCCACCCCAACCCCTGTCCTCCTCCAAGCCACACCCTCTGCCCAGTGAGGCTGGCAGATCCCCGTGTCAGGTCACACTGGGAGTCAGTGCAGGGCAAGGCTTAGACCCAGGCTACAGCCTCCCAGCAGCGCAGGGAGCCTCCCAACTCCTCTGCCCCAGGGGGGCCCAGGTGAAGCCTCCCCTCCCCCAGGAACCCTTGAAGCTGATAATCAAGTCTGGTGGACGCATGGCTGACTGATAGCAACTGACAGGAACATGGGTGTGGCCCTGTTGCCACACTCAGGTACAGGAAATCTGTCTCCTGCCCCAGGGCAGAAAGAGAAGAGGCCAATCTGTAGCCAGAATGCTCTCTGTGGATGATTAAGGGGGGCAGGAGCTTCTTCAGGGACATGGATTCATTAGAAACAACCCCGGCTGTTGAGACTGTGTGTCCTCTCAGGGCACCCGGCCCAGGGGTGTCCAGTCCTTTCTCTACAGTCCCTCTCTGCCCCGCTCTCAGCTGCAGTCGCTCACACCGCCCTCATACACGCCCGTCAGTCCCCCTGGCACTCATGTCCACCTGCTTAGGGGTCCCACTCACTACCACATGCTCTCTTCCAAGAAATCATATCAGATACAAGTCACACTCATAGAAGTAAGTCAGAAAAAGAAAAACAAATACCATATGCTAACACATATATACAGAATCTTAAAAAAGAAAATGGTTCTGAAGAACCTAGGGGCAGGACGGGAACAAAGACGCAGCTGAGAATGGACTTGAGGACATGGGGAGGGGGAAGGGTAAGCTGGGACAAAGTGAGAGAGTGGCATGGACATATATACACTACCAAATGTAAAACAGCTAGCTAGTGGGAAGCAGCTGCATCTCACAGGGAGATCAGCTCGGTGCTTTGTGACCACCTAGAGGGGTGGGATAGGGAGGGTGGGAGGGAGACGTAAGAGGGAGGGGATATGGGGGTATATGTATATGTATAGCTGATTCACTTTGTTATACAGCAGAAACTAACACAACATTGTAAAGCAATTATACTCCAATGAAGATGTTTAAAAAAAATGCTATGGCATATATAGACAAGTCACACTCACAAAGCACATTTCCTTCTTTCATTTTGTTTCAAACACATTTCTTGAGCACTTACTATATAAAAGACACAGTGTTCAGCAATAAGGTGCAAAGACAAATAAGACTGTCCACCAAAAGCCCACATTTGCCTTGGGAAAGAGAAAGACAAGGCAAGCCCTACAATGCGATGAGAAACGTGCTGTTAGAAAGTGAACACTGAAGAGGAAACCCTAACTCAGGCTGGGAAGGGAGGAGGGTCCTGGGAGGCTTCCTGGAAGACTCCAGAGACTCCTCTCTGAGCCCTGAAAGCTCTTCCGGGGGAGCCTGTTGCACTGAGCAGGGCAAGGAGGAGAAGAGCCTCGCAGGTAAAAGGAACCCCAGTGCAGGCGCTGGGTGCCAGGGAACTGCCAGCAGCTGAGCCGCTGATGCCCCAAGCTACAGAAGGCCTTGGCCAGAGAGGACGCTGAAGAGCTGAGGGGGCACCTGGCCAGGAGGCTGGCGCTTGGTCCCAGAGGGAGATGGTGGTGGAGGACCAGGGTGGCTGAAGAGGGGGAGACAAGGGGATGGACTAGAGACAGCTATAGGAAGGGACCAGACCAGACTTGGTGACTGATGGGGTGGGGGCAGAAGGGAGAGGGAAGTCTGGGCTAAAAGCCAGGTTTCTAGCTAAGACAACATGCTCAGTATCCACCCCCCCGCCCCTCCCCCCCTCCCCAAATACACACACAGAGCCATTTTCTCTCTTCTCTCTCTCTCTCTCTCTCTCTCTCTCTCACACACACACACACACACACACACACACACACACAGTACCTCCCTGGCACTGTGATCCCACCAGGGTCCTCAGTGGGACAAAGTCCAGGCCAGGTTTTCCCCCCAGCCTTGCAGAGAAAGTGGAGGAAGGAGCAGGGTCACTCCCAGGCTTTACCTTTCCCAAGTAGGTGAAGAGCACAGCCTCCGGAGACAGCTCCCCACTGTGCAGCTTCTGTACCAGTTGAGGCAGAGGCAGGGCCAGCAGTGCCTCTGAGTCCAGGTCAGGGTTCTGGGGAGACACCTCGGGTCAGTCCCCTACTCCCCCGCAGGCTCCATGTGCCTGCAGCTGACACGAGCGGCCCATGCCCCCAAATCCCCACACCTACCAAGCACGTGCTGTCACCTGCCAACCCGTGACAGATGTGCCCACCCACAGCTCTGACACCACAAATGTGGTCCAGCCTGGGCAGGCCCTTGCCACCTGTAGAAAATACAGATCTATCTCTTCAAGAAGCTTACCTGAGAGGGGTCCAGGGAGAGGCCATGCCCAGGCTGATCATTAGACCATTACTAACAGGGACCACCAATGACTACCTACTGCGTGCCAGGCACCATGCCAATGTGCTCCATGTTTGGATGAAATCTTACTACCATTCCCATTGCACAGCTAAAGAAACTGAGGCTCAGCAAGGGGAAGTGCCTTGCCTAGGACTTACAGATAAACTATAGTTCTCTGCCCATTCAGCATGGGCTGACCACTGGCTGTCCACCTGCACCTAACTACTCAACACCTTGTCAGGGGAGGGCAGAAATAAGAAAACCCTGTCCTGGGTGGTTAGGGTTGGAGCTGGAGCCACATCCAAATGAGAGGGTTTTTTTGTTCAGTCCATAGATATTCATTAGGCACCTATTCCGTAGCAGGCACCATGCTAGGCAAGGGGATACAGCAGTGAACAAAAAAGTCACATCCAGGCTTTGGGGGAGCTTACACAAGGTGCAGAGTTGGGGATGAGCAGATAATTCATAAGTAAATAAGAATTTTAGATAGCAAGAAATAAAGAAAATAAAATGGATGCAGTGAGTGGGCGGCACACAGGTAGAGGGTGGTCAGGGAAGAGCTCTCTGAAGGAGAAGGGATGTTTGATCAGACACCTACTGCCAGGCCTCGAAGGCCCCCGGAGTCTCTGGAGTCAGCCCCTGCCTGCAAACATCCGCTGGCTTCCCCCTTGAGGGTATTGGGCTAATTAGTAAATAGGGCTAGGAGGACATCTGAGTTGCAGGCACCACATCTCATCTCTACCCTCCTCTGCTCCTGCCAAAGTCACCAGGGACTTCCTTGTTGCCGAATACAACAAACACTTGACTCTGTTCATTCTGCTCCAAGTCTCATGGAGGCATTCAGAGGGCTCGCTTCAGTTTCCTCTGGGCACAGACATACCCCGCTCCCCGGGGCTCCCTCCCACCTCTCCGCTCCTTCTGTCATCCGCTCATTCAGTCAACACACAGGTTCTGAGCATCTACTATGTGCTGAGGACTAGCTAGGGCTGTGAACTTAGAGATAACCAAGACAGACAAGTCTCTGCTTTCAGAGCTTACCTTTAAGAAAACAAACAAGTTAATTGGGAAAATAATTTGAAAAAGAATAAAAGAAAAAAAATATTTTTTAAAGAAAGAAAATAAGTTAACAAAGAATGGACAGATCATGGCAAGTGTGAGAAAGGATAAACGGAGCCTGTGACAGAAAGAACAGAGGAATGACTCAGATGGGCTGGGTAGGTGGTGGTGACATTTCAGATGTGATCTGAAGCATGAGAAGGAGCCAGACGCGGGGAGAGACAGAGGCTCCTGGAGGTTCCTCTGGCACCTCTTCTTCCCTCTCTGATGCTGGGAGAAGTCACTCCTTCTCATGGCTTCCACTGCAGGCCCTCTGCCTATCTCACAGCCTCCAGATCATCATCCTTCGACTGACCCAACTGAGCTCAGACCTACTCGCTGAGCTACTCCCTTTTCTCCCTCTGTCCCTGTGTCATTCCCCTGAGCTCTGTGCCTCCCCCCCCCTCTCCACTGGCTCCTCTTCCCTCAGGGAAGGACGCTGCCCTCCGTCTTCCACTCACCCCCTCCCTCCCACCCACATCCAATCACCAAGCCCCCTAAGTAGCTCTGGCAAATGGCCACCTCTCTGTCCCCTCTACCAAGACCCTTGCCAGTGCACATCCTTCCTCTCCCGGGTCAGACAGGGGCCACCCAACTGGCTGCCCCGCCCAAGCTTTGTGGCCAGGCCAGACAGTGCAATGTCCAAGCCCACCTTGCCTCTCCCCTTAAAGTCCCCTTCACACCACAAGCTCCAGGAGATGCTTCCAGGCCGTGGTCCTGTCAGACTCCCCTGAACCCCCTCAGTGCAACATGGCCCCCTCACACCCACCACACGCCCAGAGCTGAACGCCCACCACACACACCCACCACACAGCCTTTGAAGCCTGGCCTCAATATCAGGAACACTCCACCTCTTCCCTGAATTTGTTAAATGGATTCAACACTCACTTGGGATTTTTTTTTTTTTAAATAATACAGGCAGCTACAGGGAAGGAAAAAAAGAAAAATGGATCCATGATCTCCCCACCAACACACGAGACAACCCCTAGTGACGTACTTTTTTAAAGGTATACAGAATGAAAAGTGAACATTTCCCCCCACCTCTAGGGCCTCCCTGCCCAGTCCCTCTTCTGAAAAGGAAACCATAGTTAACAGTTTCTGATGAAACCTCACAGGAAAAAAAAAAAATGTCTGTGAAAAACCCACAATGTGGGGCTTCCCTGGTGGCGCAGTGGTTGAGAATCCGCCTGCCAATGCAGGGGACACGGGTTTGAGCCCTGGTCTGGGAAGATCCCACATGCCACAGAGCAGCGAAGCCCGTGCGCCACAGCTACTGAGCCCACATGCCGCAACTACTGAAGCCCGCGTGCCTAGAGCCTGTGCTCCACAGCAAGAGAAGCCACCGCAGTGAGAAGCCCGCGCACCGCAACAAAGAGTAGGCCCCGCTCGCCGCAACTAGAGAAAGCCCGCGCGCAGCAAGGAAGACCCAACGCAGCCAAAAATAAGTAAATTAATTAAAAAAAAATTAGTATGGAGAGTGCAGGGAAGTGTACAAATAACGTCTCACCAAGCATGTGGCCATCTGTATGCCTACTTTTTCAAGCAAAAGATACTATAGCTATCATTGAGTCACTGCCCCTCCTCCATCTGTTTTTCTCCTTCTGAACCACCTACTGTCCTAATTTCAGGTATCCTCGATTGTCCTCCAAGTCTTTTTTATTTTCACTCATGGGGTTTTTTTTTTTATCGCTTTTGTCCTATTTCAAGATATCTCTTCCATTTGATCATGTAGGCTACTGATACTGATCGAAACAAAAACCATACTGTTCTTCGCGTTATTCATTGAATTGTTTTGTTTTAAAATCAGCTTCAGGTTGGTCTTGGAGACGCCAGGGGATGGAACTACAGGTCAGATCCAGTTGAAGGAAGTGGCATTTGTAATCCAGTGGAATTTTGACAAAAGGGCTTGTAAGGGATGTGTGGGAAGGGTATTCAGGATAAAACTACAGGTGCGGAGGCACAGAGGGATAAGCAGGTGTTCTGGGATGGCTCTCCCAGCCATAATATTCTGTCAATGGTGGTCTCTCTCTTCAGTCCAGAAAGGATACTGAAACTCATTCAGGGGGCAAGGTGGAAACAAATGCAACAAATGGGCATGTTACAGGTTAAGCTTCATGCGGTCAACAGAAAATACAAGAAATACGCCTCACTCTAAAGTTGCTCTGGAGTCCAGAGAAAGATGAACCATCTTGCAGTGTTCAGGAGGCGCTTAGTACTCCTCCTCCTCCAGCAACGCCTCGGGACACAGGAAGTATCTGGGTCCCAACTAGCTTTCCTGCTGTCTATCAGGCAGGAGCTGTACTATAAGCTGCTGTATTCTTCCAGGGCCCTACTAACCCTGGGCCCCTTCCCAAGGCCCTGGATGAGCTCAGCTAAACTGCCCACCTCCTACCCATTCCCAAAGCTATTGTCATGAAGACAATATCTTTGTCTTCTCTGCTGATTGCTCAACACATTGAGGCTCCTAAGATAGTTCTCCCTCTCTTCTCCCAGTCGCTGGAAAACCAAAAGGTGATTTCCCTGCTTTCCCATCTGCAAGAGCCAAGTTTTGGTGTTCCGAGGCCAGGCTCTGCCCCGTGGAGGCTGTTTCAACAGCTTTTGGTATTTCAGGGCCAAAGTTTCTACCCTTGAAGAGTCAGTTCTTAAAAATAATGAAAGGCTGTTGCTCCAGAAGGAAACTGTGTAGATGCTGATGCTTGGAGTTGAAGTGAGGGAAGACCCACCCTTCTACCACCCCACACCCCTACCAGCTGGTGGGTTCGTTGCAACCAGGACGGGAGTCCTGTAGGCACAAACTGTGGACAGATTCTTACAGCTGCCTCCACACAGCCCTCGGCGCTGGCAGAACTCAGCTAGCCAGCTGCACAGGACCTGGAGCCTCGGGAGCAGCCGAGGGTCTCCAGGCTGAGCCTGGCATCACTGCAAGGATCCCTGAGCGGGGCACCAAGGAGGTCAGCCAGAGAAGGAGGATCAGACAGTGATAAACCTGTGCCCAAGTAGGGAAAGTGACCAGTTTGGATGGAATACCTAAAAACTGACTGATTGTGTACTTTTCAGCCAGCTTGATGAGTGAAGGCTGGAACCAGATACATTTTTATTTCAATAAATAAACAAATATGACATTTCCTGGTCCAGGAATGGTGTGGAGTGAATCCATACCATTACATCCAGCTAAAACCTCACGGCCATCAAGGCCATACCCAGGGCCTGGCATTCAAGGCCAGGGTCTCTCTTCCTAATCTTTCTCCCCTGCTCCTCTCCAGCGGAATGAGGCTGGATGGTCCCACCAGGCATCTGGGTTCTAGTTCCAGCTCCTGCCTCGTGCTGTCCCATTATCCGGAATGCCTTCCCACCTGTCAGATCCAAATCCTATCAAACACTCGGGGCAAGTCTTCCCTCCCTCAGCACATAAGACCTGAGTTCAGCATTTTGACTTGGAACTGGGTCCAGTGTGTCACACATCTGGAGGGAAAGAAAGCCTCCCCTTCTAGGCCTCTCCCTCGCCCCCATACACACACTGAGCTGATCCAGAGGAGAAAATCTTGTTGACAGATCACCCACCTAAACCTATTCATGCAAAGGGCTTATAACCCATCAGACTCGACAGCCTAGGTGGCAGGGGTCCAGCTCCGCCAGTAACTCCCTGTGGACTTGGGCAAGTCCCTCCCCAGCTCCCTCTTAGCATCCTCAAGCACATATCAATGAGTTTGAACTGTAAGCTCTCCAGATGCCCTTGGCCATCACTTTATGATTCCAAAGTCCTCAACCCGAGCATCCTATTGGTTCTCACACTTGCGTTTTAGAGTCCTAATAGTGATCTTGAGATTCTTTGGCACCAGAGCAAAGCTCCTCTTTGACCCAGTGCGCGACAGCCTTCGACAGCCTGCCCAGTTCCTTTCGTTTCCCTTCCTCCCCTAGGCCCCATCTGGCTCAGAAAGAGTACGGAATGCATTACGGCGAGAGGAGTTTCGGCGAGTTACGAACCTGCGCTGCCCGCTGCCCGCCGCTCGCCCCTCCGCGCGGCCGGGCGGCTAAAAGTGCTGCCGCCACCCCAGGCCCTCCCCCTGACCCCGATTCCAACCCCGGCCATCACCTGGAGACGGAAGCGCTGCGCCGCCTTGTCCATGGTCTCCAGGGCCGCTTGCTGCCTCTGTCGTGCCCGGGCCGCCGCGCCCCGCGCCGTCCGGTGACTGGACCAGCGCAGGGCCAAGGCCGCCGCCACCAAGCAGCAAGCCAGGGTAGCCCCGGAGGGGCCGGAGAGCGCGGCCCACAGTTCATCCAGCACCATGGTCTCCCGCCGCCGACCGCTGCCGAAGAGGAATCAGCACGCGCGGACTCCGCCGCAAAACCCGGCCTGGATCAACCTAGGATCCAGCGCCCGCCTCCGCTGGAGGGAGGGAGGGGCGGTGCCGCAGCCGCAGACCCGCGGGGCGGGGCGCTGTTGCCTGGCAGCCGGCCAGAGGCTGGTAAAGCGCAACCGTCAAGGTCAAGCGCGGCAGCTCGGCTAGGACTGCTCCGCAAGTCCTCACGCATTGGGCCAGGCGGAGCGGGAGGAGCACCCGATTCCCTTGGGCGCCCTCGGAAGCTCGAGCGTAGCAGAGGTTCGGCGCCCCCGTCTGGCCCGACCTCTGCCCTGCGCACCCGAGAGCCCCAACTCCCGGAAGATGCAGTCCAGCCGGAGCCCCTGCGGGTAATAGGACGGAGAGCAGCGATAGGCTGAGCTCCCGGACCTGTTTAATCCCCGCAAACAGTTTAGCAGCATCTTCCTTGGAGAACCTTGGGTTGAGCGGTGCATCACAGGGCACCCACCTCTCCCCTGCGTGGGGCTTTGAGGTGCCAGGCAGAGATGGGCACAGGATGTTCCTCTCAGGGAGCCCACCTGCTGCCCCCTCTCCTCCCCCACCGTGGGACCCGGTGTCTCCCTCCCTGGACTCTTCTTCATGGCCAGAATACCCGTCACTTGTCCTTTTGCTCAGCCACCTCCCACAGACTGACCTTCCCAGGGTCACTCATTTCCAGTCCTGGGCCCTCCTGGATTTCACACTCAGGAAACAGAAAGAACTGCTTCTGTCTGGGGACCTGACACTCTTCATTAGTGGGGTGGGTGGATTATATATACACACACATAATATTTCTCCCATCTAGGCCTTTCTCACAGGACTTTATGTGCTTTATTTCATTTGTCCTCCCAACAGACCTATGAGGAAAGCATTTTTATTATCCTCATTTACAGATAAGGTAACTGAGGACAAGAGGGGTTAAATGACTTCTGTGGGTCACAGAGGTGGCTGAGTGGGGATTCAAACTCAGGTCCGATCCTAAACCATTGCTCTTAACCATCAAGCAGTACTACCATTACTGCCCCTGGAAGTGAGGCTTTGTGGGATGGGATGTGGGAAAGTGCTCTGTGGCTGGAAAACTCTGTCTGCTGAAACACTGCTGTCCATCCAGTTCTGTCTTTACCTCTTTGAATCCGTGCCTTTTCCCGTAAAAGGATGAATGCCTACCTCGCAAGACTGTTAGGAGGAGTGTGAGATCCTTGCTGTGAGCTGGGGAAACTGAAGGAGGTACCAGATCTTCAATCAGGCCTTATGGAGCTCAAGGTCTGGTTGAGAAGGAAAAAACATGCATAGACCAAGAAACAAAAGACATGCTTTGGTGGAAATGCAGAGATCATGTGGCATGAATCCAAAAAGCCTTGGATGCTGGGCCCTTAGGCTGAATAGCCCTTGGGAAAGCCAGATAGCACAGTGGTTTAAAGTTTGCCTCTGGAGCTGGAGTGTCTGGTAACCCATCCTTGTTGTGTGACTGTGCTCCAGTTTCCTTACCTGTAAAATGAGGATAATAGTACCCCCGCCCCCAGGCCAATTCTCTGGTACTATTGTAAGAACCAAATGAGCTAACACATGAAATGCAGCCAGAACTGGGACTAGCCTATAGAAAGCAATCCATGCATGTTAGTCAGTATATTATTGTTGTTGTTATTATTAGAGACCTACAGAGAGGGGTTTTCTGACCTGAGAAGCCCAAGCTCAGGAACCAGACTCCCTGAGTTCAAATCCTAACTTTGCCACTTACTGTGTAACCTTCAGTAAATCACTTTAACCTCTTGTGCCTCAGTTTCCTTATCTGCAAAATAGGAGATAATCGTAGTGACTGCTTCATAGAACTGTGAAGATTACATGAGTTAATTCAAGGGAAGTTAATTCAAAAGAGTCAATTCAGCTAATTAAATGAGGTTAGAACAGCACCTGGTCCATTGTAAGAGCTCAATAAACATTGACTCATTACTTTAAACAGAGATGTGACACAAATGTTTTGGAAAGGCAATGTGGACGAGGACGGGGAGAGGAAAGCTGGAGGCAGAGACCGTGGAATGGAAGAGCAGGCGGATGTGGGGTTCCAGTGGGGCTGGGGTTTCCAGGGCTCCACCTGTGTTACCAGAAAAGCATCTGTAATTCAACACCACACCATTCCTCGAGACAAAACAGCACTTGCCTGCCCTCAGGTGGTGTGTGTAAACTAGAGTTACTGGTATTTGCAGTCGCTCAAGCAGGCCCTGGTGGGTTTCCTGAGCAGTATCAGGGTTCTCCCCCACTAGCTGGTGACCTTGAGCAAGTCATCCTTATGTATCCTCAGCTGTCAAGTGTGAAGACAGGTAAATACCTTGCCAAGTTCAGTTGGAGGTGGGGGCAGGGCAGAAGGGATGAGGGGTAGAGCTTGCAGAAGGGGAGGAAGCTTCTCAGATTCCAGAGGGTTTGAACCCTGTCTTTGTTCTGGGGGTGAGAAGAGGGAGTGTGCCCCTGTTCTCAGTAACTGCCCTGCTTTGTTTTCTTTCACTTCTGTGAGCCTTTCCTCAACACAGAAGGGGAGGGCAGGAGCAGGGCACAGCCTGGCTCCAAGGAACTCACAGTTCCACAAGTGACATAGGATACCACACTCAGAAGCACTACCTGTGGGGCATTTTATAATTTCAAAGCACTGACAGGTCTTTGACCTCAGCTGACTGAGCTCCCCAACCACCTCAGAGGCCCCCTACTCTTACACTCTCCCCAGAGGGAGGGGAGAGTTTGTCTCCTATGGCAAACGATTCCAATACCACAGCTTTCTATGTCTCCGCTCTTTGCAAAGAGCTCCTCCCTTCAGAAGGGAGCTATTTCCCCACCCCCTGTAAATCTGGGCTGAACTTTGACTTGCTTTAACGATCAGAATGCAGTGCACGGGATGTTGTGTTAGTTCTGAGCCTAAGCTGCAAGAGAATTGTTTTCTTTCTCTCTCCTGGAACCCTGCCACTGCCATGAGAAGAAGTCCAAGCTAGCCTTCCTGAGGATGAGGCCATGTGGAGTAGAACCTCAGCCAGTTGTCCCTGCTCAGGCCCTTACACAGGTGAGAGCCCAGCCAAGATGAGCAGAGCCACTTGAATGCAGATACATGAGTGAACCTAGCCAACCAACAGACTCAGAATAATAAATGGTTGTTTAAATCACTAATTTGGGGGTTGGTTTATTACAAAGCAATAGCTAATTGACATACCTCCCAATCCCCATGGCCCAGATGAATAACTGAGGCCCCCAGACAACCAGGGACTTGCTTAATACTCCATAGTGAGTGGGGGCCCACTGTGAGTCAGACCTGGATCTTTGAGACTCACTGCTACCTCTGTAACAGGGATACACACACCTAGACTTTAGAACTGTTATTAAAAGTTCCTGGGCTTCCCTAGTGGCGCAGTGGTTAAGAATCCGCCTGCCAATGCAGGGGACACGGGTTCGAGCCCTAGCCTGGGAAGATCCTGCATGCCGTGGAGCAACTAAGCCCGAGCGCCACAACTACTGAACCCACGTGCCACAACTAGTGAAGCCTGTGCACCTAGAGCCCGTGCTCCGCAGCAAGAGAAGCCACAACAATGAGAAGCCTGCACACCGCAACGAAGAGTAGCCCCCGCTCGCCGCAACTAGAGAAAGCCTGGGCGCAGCAAGGAAGACCCAACACAGCCAAAAATTTTTAAAAACAAATTAAAAAAAGAATTAAAAAAAATTTCTTGTATTAAAAAAAAAGAAAGTTCCTAGTCGTTAGCCTGGAAACACACCAACCACATCTCACCCTTAATCTGTTTTCCTCAACCTGTTTTAACCCATGTCATCCTTTGGATATACACAAAATGTTTTATTTGAAACTGTGGGGTAAGTTTCTTCACCATTCTGCCCCTGAGTTTCCTCATCTGTTAAATGGAGGTATTGTACTACCTCACTGGTTATTGAGAATTAAATGAGTTAACTTTAGTAAAGTATTTAGAACAGTGCCTGACATATAGCAAGGGCTATATAAAATAATAAAATAATGTGACTAAAAATGAGCCATAGCAATAGCAATTTTATTAGGGAAACATTTTTATTTTGATCCTGAGAGCTACATATTTTTCACTTGGCTCTGGTGACATCAATATGAGTATTGAGTCAGCCTGTATGCCATAACCTTTGTATCCAAGACGGTGAGGAAGAAAACATCTCGTGGGTGGCAAACCAGTTTTTGAAAACCAGACATGCAGAAAATCACATGCCCCCCTTCTCAAGAAGCATCAGTAGGAAATCATTATATATTTACCTCGTACTTCACAGAGGGTATATTCTTGGTAGGTTGTGTATAAATCAAATCTTAACATAAATCTATCTTATTTAAAGAACTCATCTGGGGAACCATTCTGCAAAGTGAGGATGGCTTTTGTAAAATCAGTATACCTTTGAGGGACATTCAGAATTTTAACTAGAGGTAGACAGAACTTCTTCGTGTCTAAAACAAATCTACCCTCCCAAGGTTCCCTCAGGTGACTCTGGTCCTTCTCTCTTGGGCTGCCTGCTACTGAATTCTGATACATCCCAAAGAGGCCTCTTGCCCTTGGCTCTCTAGGACTGGAATTTTTGCAATTCCTGACTCTACCAAGGTGAATCCCTTTGAAACCAGAAGGTGTGGGGCCATTGTCCTCGGTGACTCTGATGTCACTATGCTGACAGTCTAGATATTCAGCTACCAAGCTCTCTGGCTTCTGCTCAAGCTGGTGACAACCTGCTTACAACTTCCTTCACAAACAGGGGCATCTAAGAGAGACAGAGCCCACAGTTCTAGCGGATGCCCTCATCTGGTTCTGTAAGTTGGGTGAACACACGGGTAGGGTTCAAACTCAGTATCTAACGACTCTGGCAGACTGTCAGAATGAGCACATGTACAAAGCAAGGTCCTAACTAATTTCTTGGCCTTCCTCAAACACTTTAGGTCCCCGTATTATTCTGTGCCTTTGAACACGCTTCCCTTGGCCTCTAATGTCCGATGTTCCTCCAAAATCTTCACCCCAACCCTGCAACACACGCTGCCTGGTAAACTTCTATTGATCCTTCAAGACCCAATTCAGAGGCCTCAGGTTCCAGATGGCAGATGATGCACATGTATTTTGCAGATAAAGCATTTACCTTCTTCATTAAAATAACAGAAGAACATATTTTTAAAAGAATAACAACAACAAAAAGAATAACAGAGGCATTATTGGTAAACAAACCAACCCCCCAAAAAGTAAGATTCTTAGAAGATAGAAAGCAGGTGATATCAAATTGAAGGAAAAGGAGAAGCAGTCTAAGACACCAGAGGGAGCCAGGGTCTTCCCCAAGAAAGGCCTGGGGAAGGTCCAAGCAGGAATGGGCAGTGAGGACAGTCTTGGGAATATACAGAGTACTGTTTTGGAACTGCTGTGACTTTGGGGCTGTTCCCTGCCGCCTTCAATAAATAACAGTCCAGGTTCGAGTCTGATGAAATACTCTCTAAATGAAGTGCCCCAGTTTGGGAAGGGCAACCACTAAGGGAATCAGGGCTTGCGAGGAACAGAACAAAGAGGAACTGTATGACTCTGGTCCCCTAGAACAGACAAGGAAGGGAAAAAAGAGAAAGGGACAGCGACATTGTAGGAGTCCCAGCCTACCTGCCCACTTCTTGGTCACATTCCATCTCCTGACCAGTCAACACTCTTGAGTCAGGGGAAAAGCCTCCTGGGAGGTAAGACCAACACAACTCAAGGAGGCATACCACCAGCCACCTTTCTTGACTAATAGTTTGTTCATTCATCCATTTATCCCATCAGGTGCAGAGGGATTGAATTCATCATACCCCTCAGTTCACAGGACATTATCATCATTAATCCATCCAAGCCCCTCTCATATATTATCTGGGGTTTTTTTTGTTTGTTTTTGTTTTTTTTTTTTGCAGTGAGAGGTACGCGGGCCTCTCACTGTTGTGGCCTCTCCCGTTGCGGAGCACAGGCTCCGGATGCGCAGGCTCAGCGGCCATGGCTCACGGGCCCAGCCGCTCCGCGGTATGTGGGATCTTCCCGGACCGGGGCACGAACCCGTGTCCCCTGCATCGGCAGGCGGACTCTCAACCACTGCGCCACCAGGGAAGCTCTATCTGTTTATTTTTTATCTTTGCTCCCCAATCTTATCCTCCCTCCACCCATAAGCAACTCATAATTTGTTTAATGCCTATCTTTTTGTTTGTATATGATCTTTTAAAATGTGTTGTTTTCTATGCATATATCTTATAGCTTTGAGATATAACTGGTGCACAATAAACTGCACATATTTAAAGTATACAGTACCATGAGTTTTATTACATATGTATATACATGTAAAATCATTACCACCATCAAGACATCTATCATCCCCAAAAGTTTCCTCATGGTCCTGTGTAATCTAGCCTTCCCTAGGCAACCACTGATCTGCTGTCACTATAGATTGGTTTGCATCTGATATTTTCTATTCTATTCTCTTTTGTTAAAAATATACATAAAATAGATAAGCAACAAGGATTTACTGTATAGTACAGGAAACTATATTCAATATCTTGTAATAACCTATAATGAAAAATAATCAAAAAAAGTATTATGTACATATATGTGTGTATATATATATATCTGAATCACTTTGCTGTATACGTGAAACTAACACAAGATCGTAAATCAACTATACTTTGATTTAAGAAAAAAAATAAGGAGCTGATCCATGCCCGCTGGATAGGTCAAAAGAGACCAAGGTAGGGACTTCCCTGGCGGTCCAGTAGTTAGGACTCCATGGTTTCACTGCTGAGGGCCCGGGTTCAATCCCTGGTGGGGGAACTAAGTTCCCGCAAGCCTCGCAGCCAAAAAAAAAAAAAGGAGAAAAGAGAGAGAGACCAAGTTATACTTCAGTAACAACACAAACTCCCAGAGGCTGAACATGGCAGTTATTTTTCACTCTCACCCCATGTCTAATGCAGGTCCACAGGGGGTTCTGCTCAACAAAGTCACTTGGGCACTCAGGCTGATGTAAGTTCCATCTCAACATATGTTTCCATGGTCACTGTAGTGGGAATGACATGGCAAACCTGATGTTCACTCTCAACGCTTCCATCCAGAAATGTGGAAGAAAGACACCACTTCTAATATTTCATAAAGCAAGTCACATAGCCATGCCCAACTACAGAGGCAGTGGGGAAGGCAACTCTTCTGAGGAAGAGGAGTAACCTTTCCTTCAGGAAGAGAAGTAACTAACTAGCTATCTCTGAAAAATCCTAATGCCTACCATACGCACAAAATTGATTCCATGACCACGAATGAATTATGGTTGTGAACCACAGTCCAGAAAGCACTAGTTTAAAGGTTTTCTATTGATCTGCAATCTGGCTCACTACAACTTTCTTCTACTGACCCCAGCTCTACTGACTCTGGAGACACTCAAAACACACCTGCACCCCCTGCCTCAGAACAGTCCTATTTAGATACAGGCATCTCTCATTCTCTCTCTCTCTTCTCTCTCTCTCTCTCTCTCTCTTTCAGCAACAGAGACATCAGCGGTTTAATGGATAGAGGGAGCTTACATGTCTGTGCAAGGTCCTGGAGCGAAACCCCTCTGCAGCGGGGCTGGACTTGGCGGGGCCAGACTTGGTGGCAGTCTTCATTCCCAGGGGTAGGTGTAGGTTACCAGTTATAGGGGGAATTGATGTTAGGTTGGCTTATTGGTTACCAGGGAAACCAGCAGAAGGGCACACCTCTCACTACCCCTATGATAAGCTATCACGGTGGCTAAAGTTAGAACAATCATTAGCTAGGGCCTGGGGCAAGCATGTAGGAAGGTCAGTCAGATGAGTAGGGTGCAGGTGAAGCAGGCACTGGTTGAGCAGGGAATGTATAGAGAGCAAGAGAACAGCTGTCTCCTGCCTTAATGCTCCCAGTTCTTCTTCCCAGGATGGAACTTTCAGTTTCCTCTCCATCCTGGGCACCCTCCCAGGTACACCTGACTTTGCCAGTGTGCCTCCTAGTGGGTCACCTCAAACTTCAGTCTGAACAGCAGGGAATTCAACAGCTCCCTTTACTCAGACAGGGGAGGGCTGAGGAAGCTTAAGTATTGGACTGACCTTCAGTAGCATTTTATGTTGAATCAGTTATTTAACTTCCTCATTCAGCAAATACTATTGATAACCATACTCCCAGCGGGAGGCCCATGGAAATCTGATCAGGTCACTTTCCAGCTTAAAACTCCTGCATTGGCTTCCAATTACTCCAAGTACTCACTCCTTCAGAGCCTGCCAGCCCTGGTGCTGTTGACTTCCGCCTGTTCTCTGACCTCATATTTCACAAGCGTCCCCTTCTCTCTGTATTGCAACATACTAGACCTCTTTCAGGTCCCGGAGTCTATCTCTCCAGCCTCAGGAGCTTCAGTCACACAGCCTGTTATCTCTGCTGGAGGACAGCCCTCACACACACACGACCTCCTCCTCTGCCTCACTAATCTACCGCCTCCTCATCCCCAGGTCTGTTTGAACATGTCTTCCTCCAGGCTACGTTAGGTCTCCCAGGTATACGCACTGTACACTTCTCTCAGTACTTTGCTCACTTGTAATTTAGTTGTAATTCATCTGTAATTTCTTATCTTTCTTGCCCACTAGATTGTACATCCCTTGAGAACAAAGACCTTGTCCATTCTGATCACCCCTCTCTCTAGTATCTTGGATGAGGCCTAGCACATATGAGATACTCAGTCTCTACTCATGCCTTTTACGTACCAAACACATTGGTGCTGGGGGGTTAGAGATGCAAGATACTAGCTTCCTGCCCCGAATAATTCTCAGTTTGGGGATGGGGTGAGGAGAGGAAGCACACAAGGGAAGTGTTATATTCATAATATACACAGAGGGCTGGGGAAGCACAGAAAAGGGAACAACGCAGTCTGCTTTAGAAAATCAGAGAAAGCTTCCTGGAGGGGGTGGAAATCTGGGCTAGCACGAACAGATAGAAAAGGGCATTTAGACAGAGAAGACAATGTGTCATGATACAGAGGCACCAGGGGACAGGTTATGCTTGGGATACACAAAGAACTTGTGAGAGAAGGGAGCACTGGGGGATAGCAGAGATAGAATCAACAACCAGGGGCCAGGGCAGAGTTTGGACTTGATCCTGCAGGCAATGCAGAGAGAACAAAGGATTGTAAGCAGGTAAATGACAGTCAGATTTGGGTTTTCCACACATGTCAATTATTTGTTGCTGTGTAACAAACCACCCCCAAAACTCAGCGGTTTAAAAACAACCATTTTATTTACTCATGATTCTGGGAATCAGCAAGCTAAGCTAGTCTTGACTGGAGTCACTCATGCAGTTTGGGTCATTTAACCACTTAATTGAGGTTAGAAGGTCTTAGCTTGGTGTCCATCACATGTCTCCAGCAGCTAGCCTAGGCTTCTTCACATGGCAGTAGAAAAGTTCCAAGGTGAGAGTGAAAGCTGCAAGGCCTCTTGAGGTCTAAGCTTAGAATTTACACAACATTCATTCCACCAAATTTAACTGGTCAAAGCAAATCATACAGTCAGCCCAGATTCAAGGGGTGAGGAAAGAGACACTGTGTCTTGGTGAAGTAGCAAAGCCATAATGCATTGGGACAGGATGTGAAGTTTAAAATTTATAATACCAAGTATTCGCAAGGATGTGAAGCAAAGTACTCTATCTTTGGATTGAATCTCCATGATCTGTGTGGAGAATCTTGGCTGTGGGAGAGCTCAGATCTTTTTATGCTACTCTGGCCATGTAGTCAGGCCACACACATGTAATTAGTTAGGCCAGCTGTAAACCATCAGCAAAGAAAGTGACCTTGGGAGTCAGGGGAGCTTCAGAGTTAAGTAGCACATTAGAAATACCAATGCCCTTGCCTCGGCCAAGAGTGAAAAAACAGACATCCAGATAAAGACACAGCCTTTGCAAGCCAGCTGTAAATCAACTCTCTCTTCCATAATGTGAAATTCTAGAATAGGCAAAACTGTAGTGACAGAAAGCAGATTAGTGATTACCTGGGACCAGAAGTGGGAGATGGGGATTAAGTGCAAAGGAGCACAAGGAAACTTTTTAGAAGATGGAATTATTTTCTATATTTTGATGGTGATGATGGCTATACTACTATAATGAATTATCAAAATTCATTTAAATGGTACATTTAAAATGATAAATTATATCGTATGTAAATAACAACAAAAAAGAATAAAGTTTTATTTTTAAAGGGCATCATGCTACATCTAATCTTTGGGACTAAACTTTTCATTTATTTTTGCTAAGAATCATTCATATTGTTATGTGTTATTGTAGCTCATTTTTTGACACCTGTATAGTATTCCATTGTGTGAATATTCCATTTTATTTGTCCACTCTCATGGGCATTTGGGTTTGCTTTTGTGACCAGGGCTACTATGAACATTCTTTTTTTTTAATTTTTTTTTTAGTTTTTTAAAATTTATTTTTGGCTGTGTTGGGTCTTTGCTGCTGCGCACGGGCTTTCTCTAGTTGCAGCAAGTGGTACCCACTCTTCATTGCAGTGCACGGGCTTCTCACTGCGGTGGCTTCTCTTGTTGCGGAGCATGGGCTCTAGGCACGTGGGCTTCAGTAGTTGTAGCACGTGGGCTCAGTAGCCGTGGCTCACAGGCTCTAGAGCACAGGAGCACTGGAGCCACTAGCTCTTCCCAGCCACATTTGGGAAGCAGTGCTGTTGACAGCAGGAGGAATGGCTGGAATTATTCAGCTCAAGAGAGCTTTCTCAAAGTAAGTAAGCAGATTATTATGCACTGGCTTAACATTTTAGTTACTTGTTCCTTAAATTAGATCATGGGACATATGGAGAAACTTGGTAGGCTTGTTTAAGCCCTTCGGCTGCTCAAGACTTATCATGCAGAACTCACCTCAAGTGTGAGACGGGCTCTGTAACCAGAGGCCTGTAACCAGGCTGAGGTCCTGTGCTTTGGGTACCTGGGTACAAAAGGAACTAACACTACTTGGACTGACATGAGGCCCCCCAACTACAGTCCCAGCTCCATGTAGCTTCAACAATTTTATTGGCTAAATGCTTCTTCCCAAGTTTACAGCTTAAAGAGTGGCCCTGCTCACTGGTTCCTCCTCCTAAGCCCCTAATGGGGCAGGAACCTTTAGCACAGGCTCAGAGATGGGGAGTAGGGGTTGGAAGTGGGGTGTAATAAGTGAGTTAGAAACGTGCTGATGCTCCACAATTGGACAGCAGGACAGAAAAACTCTTACTTCCTATTGCTGAAAACTGTCTACAGAAAGACATGAATGGGATGGAGATAGGTCAGAGTGCATCTCTGCCACTGGTCTCCACAAGAGTACACCCTTTGGCTTCTTACAACAGGACTTCAGGAACAGGGTGACGCTACGTCATTCTACACATTTTGCAAAAGTACATAGGCCCAAAATTGGCCATGAGGTTTGGGATTACCAGCTCCCCAACTTGGCAGGATGGGAAGAAAGAAAATGTGTCCATGAAAAGCTTTCGGAAGTGAGTCAGGTCTTCCACATGAACCTTGATGTCGTATTGATTGGCCAGGAGCTCGATGGTGCCTTGCACCACATACTCATTCTGTAAGTGTGAGAGTGAGCAGGTGGAATAGACAACGTGGCCTCCTGGTTTGGTGGCAAGGAGTCCAGCCCTGTAACCAGAAAGAGAAAGTATCAGTGACTAGTGAGCTTCCCAGAAGTAGAAGCGCATCAGAAGAAGCTGGAAGGATAGGGGAGTGTATTGTGGGATGGGTAGCTGTGTTAGCCTCTGAAGTGCCTTCCACACTGACACCACCTGAAAGTTGTTCTCAAAGCTGAGAGCAACCCAACCTTACTCCATGGGCTCTCCTCCAAAAGTCCTTTTGAAATGGTCCCCTGATCTTTGACTCTGGTTGTAAACCAAACCCTGATGCTGCCCATGGACTGAGTCCCTACCCCAGCTCTACAGAGCCTTAACCTCAGTAATTATTTTTCAAAATTGTGCTACTCACTGACATGGGGACTAGCATAGAGGTAAAAGTCAATCTGTGCAGCCCATCCTGCTATGCATGTCCTACCACACAGTCTTTTCTTTTTTTTTTGAATTTTATTTATTTATTTTTTACACAGAAGGTTCTTATTAGTTATCTATTTTATACATATTAGCGTATACATGTCAATCCCAGTCTCCCAATTCATCCCATCACCACCACCACCCTCCCCGTCGCTTTCCCCACTTGGTGTCCATACGTTTGTTCTCTACATCTGTGTCTCTATTTCTGCCTTGCAAACCAGTTCACCTGTGCCATTTTTCTAGATTCCACACATATGAGTTAATATACGCATATATTGTTTTTCTCTTTCTGACTTACTTCACTCTGTATGACAGTCTCTAGGTCCATCTATGTCTCTACAAATGACCCAATTTCGATCCTTTTTATGGCTAATACTCCATTGTATATATATGTATCACATCTTCTTTATCCATTCATCTGTCAGCATTTAGGTTGCTTCCATGACCTGGCTATTGTAAATAGTGCTGCAATGAACACTGGGGTGCATGTGTCTTTTTGAATTATGGTTTTCTCTGGGTATATGCCCAGGAGTGGGATTGCTGGGGCATACGGTAATTCTATTTTTAGTTTTTTAATGAACGTCCATACTGTTCTCCATAGTGGCTGTATCAGTTTACATTCCCACCAACAGTGCAAGAGGGTTCCCTTTTCTCCACATCCTCTCCAGCATTTGCTGTTTGTAGATTTTCTAATGATGCCCATTCTGACCGGTGTGAGGTGATACCTCACTGTAGTTTTGATTTGCATTTCTCTAATAATTAGTGATGTGGAGCAGCTTTTCATGTGTCTCTTGGCCATCTGTATGTCTTCTTTGAAGAAATTTCTATTTAGGTCTTCTGCCCATTTTTTGATTAGGTTTTTTTTTTAACATTGAACTGCATGAGCTGTTTATATATTTTGGAGATTAATCCTTTGTCTCTTGATTCATTTGCAAATATTTTCTCCCATTCTGAGGGCTGTCTTTTCGTTTTGTTTATAGTTTCCTTTGCTGTGCAAAAGCTTTTAAGTTTCATTAGGTCCCATTTGTTTATTTTTGGTTTTATTTTCATTACTCTAGGAGGTGGGTCAAAAAAGATCTTGCTGTGATTTATGTCAAAGAGTGTTCTTCCTGTGTTTCCCTCTAAGAGTTTTATAGTGTCTGGCCTTACACTTAAGTCTTTAATTGATTTTGAGTTTATTTTTGTGTATGGTATTAGGGAGTGTTCCAATTTCATTCTTTTACATGTAGCTGTCCAGTTTTCCCAGCACCACTTATTGAAGACACTGTCTTTTCTCCATTATATATCCTTGCCTCCTTTGTCATAGATTAGTTGACCACAGGTGCGTGGGTTTATCTCTGGGCTTTCTATACTATTCCATTGATCTATATTTCTGCTTTTATGCCAGTACCATATTCTCTTGATTACTGTAGCTTTGTAGTATAGTCTGGAGTCAGGGAGTCTGGTTCCTCCAGCTTCGCTTTTTTCCCTCAAGAAAAAAGATTGCTTTGGGTATTCAAGGTCTTTTGTGTCTCCATACAAATTTTAAGATTTTTTTGTTCTAGTTCTGTAAAAAATGCCATTGGTAATTTGATAGGGATTGCATTGAATCTGTAGATTGCTTTCAGTAGTATAGTCATTTTCACAATATTGACTCTTCCAATCCAAGAACATGGTGTATCTCTCCCTGTGTCATCTTTGGTTTCTTTCATCAGTGTCTTATAGTTTTCTGAGTACAGGTCTTTTACCTCCTTAGGTAGGTTTATTCCTAGATATTTTATTCTTTTTGTTGCAATGGTGAATGGGATTGTCTCCTTAATTTCTCCTTCTGATCTTTCGTTGTTAGCGTATAGGAATGCAAGAGATTTCTGTGCATTAATTTTGTATCCTGCAACTTTACCAAATTCATTGATTAGCTCTAGTAGTTTTCTGGTGACATCTTTAGGATGATCTATATATAGTATCATGTCATCTGCAAACAGTGACAGTTTTACTTCTTCTTTTCCAATTTGTATTCCTTTATTTCTTTTTCTTCTCTGATTGCTGTGGCTAGGACTTCCAAAACTATGTTGAATAATAGTGGTGAGAGTGGACATCCTTGTCTTGTTCCTGATCTTAGTGGAAAGGCTTTCAGTTTTTCACCATTGAGAATGATGTTTGCTGTGGGTTTGTGGTACATGGCCTTTATTATGTTGAAGAAGGTTCCCTCTATGCCCACTTTCTGGACAGTTTTTATCACAAATGGGTGTTGAATTCTGTCAAAAGCTTTATCTGCATCTATGGAGATGATCATATGGTTTTACTTCTTCAATTTGTTAATATGGTGTATCACATTGATCGATTTGCATATATTGAAGAATCCTTGCATCCCTGGGATAAATCCCACTTGATCATGGTGTACGATCCTTTTAATGTGTTGTTGGATTCTGTTTGCTAGTATTTTGTTGAGGATTTTTGCATCTATATTCATCAGTGATATTGGTCTGTAATTTTTTTTTGTAGTATCTTTGTCTGGTTTTGGTATCAGGGTAATTGTGGCCTTGTAGAATGAGTTTGGGAGTGTTCCTTCCTCTGCAATTTTTTGGAAGACTTTGAGAAAGATAGCTGTTAGCTCTTCTCAAAATTTTGATAGAATTCACCTGTGAAGCCATCTGGTCCTGGACTTTTGTTTTTTGTTTTTTTAAAATTTATTTATTTTATTTTATTTATTTTTTTGGCTGCATTGGGTCTTCATTGCTGTGCATGGGCTTTCTCTAGTTGCGGCAAGTGGGGGCTACTCTTCATTGCAGTTCACAGGCTTCTCATTATGGTGGCTTCTCTTGTTGGAGAGCACAGGCTTTAGGCGCGCAGGCTTCAGTAGTTGTGGCACACAGGCTCAGTAGCTGTGGCTCGTGGGCTCTAGAGCGCAGGCTCAGTAGTTACGGTGCATGGGCTTAGTTGCTCCACAGCATGTGGGATCTTCCCAGACCAGGGCTCAAACTCATGTCCCCTGCATTGGCAGGCAGATTCTTTTTTTTTTTTTTTTTTTTTGGCAGGCAGATTCTTAACCACTGCACCACCAGGGAAGTCCCTGTTGGAGGATTTTTAAGCACAGTTTCAATTTCATTACTTGTGATTGGTCTGTTCATGTTTTTCTATTCCTTCCTGGTTCAGTCTTGGAAGGTTATACCTTTCTAAGAATTTGTCCATTTCTTCCAGGTTGTCCATTTTATTGGCATAGAGTTGCTTGTAGTAGTCTCTTAGGATGCTTTGTATTTCTGCAGTGTCTGTTGTAACTTCTCCTTTTTCATTTCTAATTTTATTGATTTGAGTCCTCTCCCTCTTTTTCTTGATGAGTCTGGCTAATGGTTTATCAATTTTGTTTATCTTCTCAAAAAACCAGCTTTTAGTTTTATTGATCTTTGCTATTGTTTTGCTTCTATTTCATTTATTTCTGCTCTGATCTTCATGATTCCTTTCCTTCTACTAACCTTGGGTTTTGTTTGTTCTTCTTTCTCTAGTTCCTTTAGGTGTAAGCTTAGATTGTTTATTTGAGATTTTTCTTGTTTCTTGAGGTAGGATTGTGCTGCTATAAACTTTCTTCTCAGAACTGCTTCTGCTGCATCCCACAGGTTTGGATCATCATGTTTTCATTGTCATTTGTCTCTAGGTATTTTTTGATTTCCTCTTTGATTTCTTCAGTGATCTCTTGGTTATTTAGTAACATATTGTTTAGCCTCCATGTGTTTGTGTTTTTTACGTTTTTTTTCCCTGTAATTTATTCCTAATCTCATAGCGCTGTGGTTGGAAAAGATGCTTGATTCAATTTTCTTAAATTTACCAAGGCTTGATTTGTGACCCAAGATGTCATCTATCATGGAGAATGTTCCGTGTGCACTTGAGAAGAAAGTGTAACCTGCTGTTTATGGATGGAGTGTCCTATAAATATCAATTAAATCTATCTGGTCTATTGTGTCATTTAAAGCTTGTGTTTCCTTATTAATTTTCTGTCTGGATGATCTGTCCATTGGTGTAAGTGAGGTGTTAAAGTCCCCCACTACTATTGTGTTACTGTTGATTTCATCTTTTATAGCTGTTAGCACTTGCCTTATGTATTGAGGTGCTCCTAGGTTGGGTGCATATATATTTATAATTGTTATATCATCTTCTTGGATTGATCCCTTGATCATTATGTAGTGTCATTCCTTGTATCTTATAACATTCTTTATTTTAAAGTCTATTTTATCTCATATGAGTATTGCTACTCCAGCTTTCTTTTGATTTCCATTTGCATGGAATATCTTTTTCCATCCCCTCACTTTCAATCTGTATGTGTCCCTAGGTCTGAAGTGGGTCTCTTGTAGACAGCATATATGTGGGTCTTGTCTTTGTATCCATTCAGTGAGCCTGTGTCTTTTGGTTGGAGCATTTAATCCATTCACATTTAAGGTAATTATCGATATGTATGTTCCTATTACCATTTTCTTTATTATTCTGGGTTTGTTCTTGTAGGTCCTTTACTTCTCCTGTATCTCCCACTTAGAGAAGTTTCTTTAGCATTTGTTGTAGAGCTGGTTTGGTGGTGCTGAATTCTCTTAGCTTTTGCTTGTCTGTAAAGCGTTTGATTTCTCCATCGAATCTGAATGAGATCCTTGCCAGGTAGAGTAATCTTGGGTGTAGGTTCTTCCCTTTCATCACTTTAAATATATCATGCCACTCCCTTCAGGCTTGTAGAGTTTCTTCTTAGAAATTAGCTGTTAACCTTATGGGAGTTCCCTTGTATGTTATTTGTCATTTTTCCCTTGTTGCTTTCAATAATTTTTCTTTGTCTTTAATTTTTGTCAATTTGATTACTATGTATCTCGGCATGTTTCCCCTTGGGTTTATCCTGCCTGGGACTCTCTGCTCTACCTGCACTTGGGTGGCTATTTCCTTTCCCATGTTAGGGAATTTTTCAACTATAATCTCTTCAAATATTTTCTCAGGTCCTTTGTCTCTCTCTACTCCTTCTGGGACCCCTATAATGCGAACGTTGGTGCATTTAATGTTGTCCCAGAGGTCTCTTAGGCTGTCTTCATTTCTTACCATTCTTTTTTCTTTATCATGTTCTGTGGTAGTGAATTCCACCATTCTGTCTTCCAGATACTTATCTGTTCTTCTGCCTCAGTTATTCTGCTATTGATTTCTTCTAGTGTATTTTTCATTTCACTTATTGTATTGTTCACCTCTGTTTGTTTGTTCTTTAATTCTTCTAGGTCTTTATTAAACATTTCTTGCATCTTCTCAATCTTTGCCTCCATTCTTTTTCTGAGGTCCTGGATTATCTTCACTATCATTATTCTGAATTCTTTTTCTGGAAGGTTGTTTATCTCTACTTCATTTAGTTGTTTTTCTGGGATTTTATCTTGTTCCTTCATCTGGTACATAGTCCTCCTCTACCTTTTCATTTTGTCTATATTTCTGTGAATGTGGTTTTCGTTCCACAGGCTGCAGGACTGTAGTTCTTGCTTCTGCTGTCTGCCCTCTGGCAGATGAGGCTATCTAAGAGGCTTGTGCAAGCTTTCTGATGGGAAGGATTGGTGGTGGGTAGAGCTGGGTGTTGCTCTGGTGGGCAGAGCTCAGTAAAACTTTAATCGGCTTGCCTGCTGATGGGTGGGGCTGAGCTCCCTCCCTGTTTCTTGTTTGGCCTGAGGTGACCAGCACTGGAGCCTAGAGGCTCTTTGGTGGGGCTAATGGCGGGCTCCGGGAGGGCTCATGCCAAGGAGTACGTCCCAGAACCTCTGCTGCCAGTGTCCTTGTCCCTGCCGCTTCTGCAGGAGACCCTCCAACACTAGCAGGTAGGTCTGGTTCAGTCTCCTGTGGGGTCACTGCTCCTTCTCCCTGGGTCCTGATATGCACAATACTTTGTGTGTGTCTTCCAAGAGTGTAGTCTGTTTCCCCCAGTCCTGTCAAAGTCCTGCAATCAAATCCCACTAGCCTTCAAAGTCTGATTCTCTGGGAATTCCTCCTCCCACTGCCAGATCCGCTGGTTGGGAAGCCTGACGTAGGGCTCAGAACCTTCACTCCAGTTTGTGAGTCACTCACCCAGCAGTTATGGGATTTGATGTTATTGTGATTGCGCCCCTCCTACCATCTCATTGTGGCTTCTCTTTTGTCTTTGGATGTGGTGTATCTCTTTTGTTGAGTTCCAGCGTCTTCCTGTTGATGACTGTTCATCAGTTAGCCGTGATTCCAGTGCTCTCACAAGAGGGAGTGAGCGCACATCCTTCTACACCATCTTGAACCAATCTCCACATAGAGTCTTTATGTCCCAGAGAAAGACCATCCAATGATGATTGTCTCCTCCAGGCAGATTCCCAGCCAGAAGACCCTTCTACGGGTAATGGTCTTGGCAAGAGCTTCTAGCCCCCAAGCCCCCCAGGTGACCAGACCCCCCCACAGCACTCTGGCCCAAAGTCCTGAGTTTCTGTAAATCCATTACTCACGCAAGAAGCTGCACCTGCAACATAGGCAACATCTGCCGCTCCTTCTTCCTTGAACGCTGAAAGATGTTGTTCTCCTCCTCATGAAGGGAGTGGCGGTCTGTTGTACAGGGCACATCCACCAGCACCTGCCCAGGAGTGTTAAAGGGTAAAGTATTAGGGCTCCTTACAGGCTCCTCTTCCTCAGGCCAGGGGTGTTTTAGGCCCCTAACCTGGAGGGTTCTGCAGAGTGCTCCCCTAGCCCATCCCCCCACTGCAGAGCATCTGACAAAGCTTCTCACTTTAACCTGGTGGACAATTGTGAAATAATCAGTGGGAAAATAGTACATCTAAGTATACTCATGGCTAGGCAAAAAACCAAAACCAACATACAAAAAACTGAATTAAGTAATTGATATCAACCTAAAAAGAAGTCTTCAGTGCTTCAGGGCTCTGTCCTTGACTCTGTCCCTAGCTATTTGAATGAAAACATCCAATTTACAGATGATATAACACCCAAAGGGTAGCTAATATATTGAATAACAGGATCAGGATTCAAAATTATCTTATGCTAAAACAATGTCATATCCAATATGGAAAAGTTTTAAAGTGAGAGATGGAAAGTCATTCATTCATTGAGGAATTCCTCAGTGGTCCAGTGGTTAGGACTCCACACTTTCACTGCTGAGGGCCTGGGTTCAATGCCTGATCAGGGAACAAAGATCCCACAAGCTGCGCAATGTGGCCAAAAATAAATAAATAAATAAAGTTATTCATTTATTTACTAAGAGCCTACTCTGCGATGGGCACTAAAGACCAAAAAACAAAAAACCTACCCATCCCCCCAAAAAAACAGTCCTGTATTTACATTTCAGAAAGTAAAATCAGGACTTCCTTAGTGGTGCAGTAGATAAGAATCCACCTGCCAGTGCAGGGGACATGCATTCCAGCCCTGGTCTGGGAAGATCCCACATGCCACAGAGCAACTAAGCCTGTGCACCACAACTACTGAGCCTGCGCTCTAGAGCCTGTGAGCCACAACTACTGAAGCCCGCATGCCTAGAGCACGTGCTCTACAACAAGAGAAGACACCGCAATAAGAAGCATGTGCATCGCAATGAAGAGTAGCCCCCGCTTGCCGCAACTAGAGAAAGCCCGCGTGCAGCAATGAAGACCCAATGCAGCTAAAAAATAAATTAAATAAAATTTATTTAAAAGAAGAAGTAAAATCATCTGTGGAAAAGATCTATAAATTTTCAGTCAAGCAGAAATTCCGAGTAAATTAGTAATGACCCAGTGTTCAATATCCTGCTGTACTCCTAGGCTGAATGAATTGATACAGTGTATACAGAGTAAGAGAAATAATGACTACCTTGCATTCTAGTCAGGTCGTATCTCAAGAAATGTGATGCGGCTAGCGTCCACAGGAAAAATAGACATTAACTAAATAGGAATGATCAGAGAAGGGCATAGGAATGCTCAGAGAAGGGCCACTGGAATGTTTAGAAACCACACGATAGAAGAAATTAATACCTTCTGTTTCCAGGAACGTAGTAAACTAGATATCTTGAAACCCTTGTGATACAAAATATCTAAACATAAAATATATTTTTAAGGGCTTCCCTGGTGGCTCAGTGGTTGAGAGTCCGCCTGCCGATGCAGGGGACGTGGGTTCGTGCCCCAGTCCGGGAAGATCCCACATGCCGCGGAGCGGCTGGGCCCGTGAGCCATGGCCGCTGAGCCTGCGTGTCCGGAGCCTGTGCTCCGCAACGGGAAAGGCCACAACAGTGAGAGGCCCGTGTACCGCAAAAAAAAAAAAAATATATATATATATATATTTATTTATTTATTTATTTATTATTTTTTTAATACTTTTAAATGCATAGCTCATAGAAAATTAGAGAAATCCTCAGAAGCCAAAGAAAAACCAGGAGCACAAATCCAGGGAGGGATTCCAGAGCTGAAGTCAATGCCTTCTATTTTTTTTATCTTTTTTAATTGAAGTATAGTTGACTTACAATGTTGTATTAGTTTCCGGTATACAGTGAAGTGATTCAGTAAATATATATATTTACACGTATATATTATATATATTATTTTTCAGATTCTTTTCTTTGTAGTTTATTGAAAGATACTGAATACAGTTCCCTGTGCTATAGGGAACTATATTCCCTATAGCACACTTCCCACTAGGCCACCAGGGAACTCCCAGGACCTTGTTGTTTATCTGTTTTATATACAGTAGTTTGTACCTGCTAATCCTAAAACTCCTAATTTATCCCTCCCCCCTTCCCCTCTGGTAACCATAAGTTTGTCTTCTATGTCTGTGAGTCTGTTTCTGTTTTGTAAATAAGTTCATTCGTATCTTTTTTTTAGGTTCCACATGTAAGTGATCTGTGATATTTGTCTGTCTCTGTCTGACTTACTTTATTTAGTATGATAATCTCTAGGTCCATCCATGTTGCTGCAAAAGGCATTATTTCATTCTTTTTTGTGGCTGAGTAGTATTCCACTGTATATATGTACTGCATCTTCTTTATCCATTCATCTGTCAATAGACATTTAGATTGCTTCCAAGTCTTGGCCCTTGTAAATAATACTGCCATGAACACGGGGGTGCATGTATCTCTTTGAATTATAGTTTTATCTGGACATATGTCAAGGAGTGGGATAGCTGCATCATATGGCAACTCTATTTTTAGTTTTCTGAGAAACCTCCATACCATTTTCCATAGTGGCTGCACCAATTTACATTCCCACCAACCGTGTAGGAGGGTTCTCTTTTCTCCACACCCTCTCCAGTGTTTATTATTTATAGACTTTTTGATGAATGCCATTCTGACTGATGTGAGGTGATACCACATTGTAGTATTTTTTTTTATTTTTTATTTTTGGCTGCATTGGGTCTTCACTGCTGCACGTGGGCTTTCTCTAGCTGCAGCAAGTGGGGGCTGCTCTTCATTGCAGTGCACGGGCTTCTCATTGTGGTGGCTTCTTTGTTGCGGAGCACAGGTGCTAGGCGTGCAGGCTTCAGTAGTTGTGGCACACAGGCTCAGTAGTTGTGACTCACAGGCTCTAGAGCGCAGGCTCAGTAGTTGTGGCACACAGGCTTAGTTGCTCCATGGCATGTGGGATCTTCCTGGACCAGGGATTGAACCCATGTCCCCTGCATTGGCAGGCGGATTCTTTTTATTTATTTATTTATTTATCTATCTATCTTTGGCTGCGTTGGGTCTTCATTGCTGCACGCAGGCTTTCTCTAGTTGCAGTGAGTGGGGGCTACTCTTCATTGAGGTGTGTGGGCTTCTCACTGCTGTGGCTTCTCTTGTTGCAGAGCACGGGCTCTAGGCGCACGGGTTTCAGTAGTTGTGGCACACAGGCTCAGTAGTTGTGGCTCGCGGGCTCTAGAGAACAGGCTCAGTAGTTGTGGTGCACGGGCTTAGTTGCTCCGCGGCATGTGGGATCTTCCTGGACCGGGGCTTGAACCCGTGTCCCCTGCATTGGCAGGTGGATTCTTAACCACTGCACCACCAGGGAAGTCCCAGCAGGCAGATTCTTAACCACTGTGCCACAAGGGAAGTCCCCACGTTGTAGTTTTCATTTGCATTTCTCCAATAATTAGCAATGTTGATCATCTTTTCATGTGCCCATTGGAGGTGCCTTCTATCTTTTATCAATCCCTAGTAACCCAAAGCCTTGGAGGGCAGAAAACTGGGCACTTGAGGTACAGAATTGGAATGGAAATCCACAGAAAAGTCAAAATCCTTAAAGGGCTACATGCTCAATCAAAGTATGAACTAGGGGGGAAAAAATCAGCCACAATGGGACTTCCCTGGCAGTCCAGTGGTTAAGACTCTGTGCGTCCAATGCAGGGGGCACAGGTTCAATCCCTGGATGGGGAACTAAGATCCGACATGCCACGTGGCACAGCCAAAAAAAGAGAAATCAGACACAAAGGAAGACAAGAGAGCTTGTCTGTTTTGGCTTTAACTCCAGGCAAAAAGAAAAAAAAGTCTCCCTGAGAATTTGTAACCACTCAGATAGGAGGTTCAAACTCATGATGCCTGCATGATCCAGAAAATCCCCTGTAGAACAATAAATGGTCCTGGATTGAGCAATCCCCCAAACACCTAGCAAAGCAAATGCAGGTTCCTTTCTGGAGGAATGAAAATCAACGATTAAACCAGGGCTCTTTTAATTAACTAGGCAATGATCATAAGCTGACAATAAACAAAATCAGGCTTTACACTTCTAGTAAAAGCAGAATAGCTTGTAAACCAACACTCCTGGTGGAACAATTAGAAATGCTTGACAAAATATTTAAAATATCTATCTGAAATCATTAGAGATCTACTAAAGAACCAAGAACTGAGGGGCTAAGATCCTAGAGAGGATAAAGTACAGGTAGGTAAGCCAGACACATTCAGCTCTACTGTGACAAATAAGGGGTTGAGAAGATGAACAGAACTTTCAGCAGTCTTATAGAACTGTGGGGACAAAAACTGGAGTTCAGAGTCCACACCAAGGAGTAGAGGGTCCTAGTAAAGAAACACCTCATGCCTTGAGCTAGAGCGCTGAAATTAAATACCCTACATATAAAGGTAAACTGGAAAATGAACAGCCCTCACAAACTCCAGCTTTGAATCAGCCTAATTTCTGGCTGAATTAAGATGATCTGCTCTGATGTTAACTGTCAGCCTTAGGAAAATCAAATCCTTTCTAGAGGAAGATATCTAGAGCCTCAGATTATCCCTGCAATTTTTCACACAAAATGTCTGGCATTCTAACAAAAAAATCACTAATACCAGGAGATAAAACCAAATGACCAAAAACCAAGAGAAAAAACAGATCATAGAAGCTGCCATGAGATCCAAATACTAGAATTATCATAGTATTTGAAAAAATCATGCGTATGTTCAAGAAGTTAGATGAAAAGACATAAAATTTTATCATTTCTAATTTCTACAGAACTAGAATTTTTTAAAATAATCAGCTGGAAATTCTAAAACTGGAAAATATAATAACTGAAATCAAGAACTCAATAGATGCAGTGAGAATATAAGTTACTGCATCCACTATGGACAACAGTATGGTGGTTCCTCAAAAAATTAAAAATAGAACTATCATATCATCCAGAAATTCTACTTCTAGGTATTTACCTGAAGATAACAAAAACTTTACTTTGAAAAGATATCTGCACCCCCACGATCACTGCAGCATTATTTACAATAGCCAAGACATGGAAACAACCTAAGTGCCCATCAACAGATGAATAAATAAAGAAAATGCAGAATATGTATACAACTGAATATTACTGAGCCATAAAAGAGAAGGAAATTCTTCCATTTGAGACAATATGGATGGACCTTGAGGGCATTATGCTAAGTGAAATAAGTCAGACAGAGAAAGACAAATACTGTATGATCTCACTTATATGCAAAATGTAAAAAAAAAAAAAAAAAAAAAGAAAGAAAGAGCTAGTAGATACAGAGAACAGAGTAGTGGTTACGTGGAAGGTGGGCGCAATGGGTGAAGGTGATTAAAAGGTACAAACTTCCAGTTATAAAACAAATAAGTCCTGGGGATATAATGTACAACATGATGACTATAGTTAGCAATACTGTATTATATATTTGAAAGTTGCTAAGAGAGTAGATTTTAAAAGTTCTCAGAAGTTCCCTGGTGGCCTATTGGTTAGGATTCCGAGCTTTCACGCTGTAGCCCAGGTTCAGTCCCTGGTCAGGGAACTGAGATCCCACAAGCTGTGTGGTGCAGCCAAAAAAAAAGGTTCTCATGATAAGAAAAAAATTTGTGGGACTTCCCTGGTGGTCCAGTGGTTAAGACTGCGCGCTTCCATTGCAGGGGGCACGGGTTCAATCCCTGGTCAGGGAACTAAGATCCCACAGGCCGCATGTTAACTATGTGTGGTGATAAATGTTAATTAACTAAACTTATTGTGATAATCATCTCACAATATATACATATATCAAATCATTATGTTGTACACCTAAAACTAATACAATATTAATATGTATGTCAATTATTTCTCAATTTTTAAAAAGACCTCAACAGATGTATTTAACAGCTTATTAGACACAGGTAAGAAAGGACTGGTGAATCAGGTCAAACACGACATCCAGATTGAATCATGATGGAAAAAAGGAGAGAAATATAGGAAAGAATATAAAATTTATATGGGACATGGTGAAAAAGCCTAACATACATGTAATTAAAGTCCCAAAATTATGAGAAAAAAATGAAACAAAAAATTATATGAAGAGATAATGACTGAGAATTTTCTAAAACTGATGAGAAAATCAAACCACAGATTCAGGAAGCACTATGAACCCCAGGCAGGAGATATACACACCACCTTTAAAGGAGGTTTTTTTTTTTTTGGTGGGGGGCATGCCTCATGGCTTGTGGGATTTTATTTCTCTGACCAAGGACTGAACCCAGGCCCCGGCAGTGAAAGCACTGAGTTCTAACCACTGGACTGCCAGGAAATTCCCCTCAAGAAGTTTTAATAAGACTTATAGTTGACTTCTCAACAGAAACAATGAATAGCAAAATAAATAAGATCTTCAGGGACTTCCCTGGTGGTCCAGCGGCTAAGACTCCATGCTCCCAATGCAGGGGGCCCAGGTTCAGTCCCTGGTCAGGGAACTAGATTCCATATGCTGCAACTAAAGATCCCGCACACCACAACAAATATCCCACGTGCCTCAACTAAGACCCAGCGCAGCCAAATAAATAAATAAATATTTTAAAAAATAAAAAAACAAGACCTTCAAAATGTTAAAAGGAAACAATTACCAATATAGAATTCTATGTCCAGTGAAATTATCTTTCAAATATGGTTTTTAGACTCAATGTAATTCCTGGCAAAAGCCCTGAAAGTCTTGTTGTGTAAATTGACAAAATTTATGAAAATACAAAAGAACCAAGAAGAGCCAAGAGAAATTCAAAGATAAAGTTAGAGGATTTAGTATACCAGATATTAAAGACTTATTATAAAGCCACAGCAATGAAGACAGTATAGTTTCTTGAAAAGAAAGATAAATAGGCCAATAGAACAGAACAGAGTCCAGAAACAAACCCACATATATATGGATACTTGATTTATGACAAAGGTGACAAGGCAGAGCTGTGGAAAATGAATAATCTCTTCAATAATTGATACTGGGTCAACTAAATACCATTTTTAGTATCCTAACTTTGTTCACTACACATAAAAATCAGTTCCAACTGGACTGTAAATCTAAGTGACAAAGGTAAAACAAAAATGTTTCTAGGGCTTCCCTGGTGGCGCAGTGGTTGAGAGTCCGCCTGCCAATGCAGGAGACATGGGTTCGTGCCCCGGTCCAGGAAGATCCCACATGCCGTGGAGCAGCTGGGCCCGTGACCCATGGCTGCTGAGCCTGCACATCCGGAGCCTGTGCTCCGCAACGGGAGAGGCCACAACAGTGAGAGGCCCGTGTACCGCAAAAAAAAAAAAAAAAGTTTCTAGAAGGTAATACTAGAATATCTTTATTACCTTAGGGTAGGCAAAGGTACCTTAAATAAGACCTAATGTGAAGAAAAGGGAACCCTCCTACACTGTTGGTGGGAATGTAAATTGGTGCAGCCATTACAGAAAACAGTACAGAGGTTCCTCAAAAAACTAAAAATAGAGTTGCCGTATGATCCAGCTATCCACTCCTGGGCATATATCCAGACAAAACTATAATTCAAAGAGATACATGCACCCCTATGTTCCTAGCAGCACTATTCACAATAGCCAAGGCAAGGAAACAACTTAAATGTCCACTGACACATGAATGGATAAAGAAGATGTGGTACACATATATAATGGTATACTGTTCAGCCACAAAAAAGAATGAAATAATGCCATTTGCAGCAACATGGATGGACCTAAAGATTATCATACTAAGTGAAGTAAGTCAGAAAGAGAAAGACAAATACCATATGATATCACTTATATGTGGAATCTAAAATATGACACAAATGAACTTATATACAAAATAGAAACAGACTCACAGACATAGAGAACAGACTTGTGGTTGCCAAAGGGGAGAGGGGTTGGGGGAGGGATGGATTGGGAGTTTGGGATTAGCAGGCGCAAACTATTATATATAGAATGTATAAACAGGGTCCTACTGTGTAACCCAGGAAACTATATTCAATATCCTGTGATAAACTATAATGGAAAAGAATGTGAAAAAGACTGTATATATATTTGTATAACTGAATCACTGTGCTGCACAGCAGAAATTAACACAACATTGTAAATCAACTATACTTCAATAAAATAAATTAAAAAAAAATAAGACCCCAAAGCATTAACCATTGTGATAAATTAGACTACATTAAGAACTTCTGTTTCATCCTAAGAGGGTGAAAAGATAAGTTACAGAGCGGAAGAAGATATTTATAATACATATATATTCAATAAAGGACTCATATCCAGAACACATAAAGGAACACTCACACATTAAAAAGAGACAAACAAGGGGACTTCCCTGGTAGTCCAGTGGTTAAGAGTCCACCTTCCAATGCAGGCAACACAGGTTCAATCCCTGGTCAGGGAACTAAGATCCCACATGCCATGGAGCAACTAAGCCCGTGCACCACAACTAGAGCCCGTGTGCTGCAACTATAGGGACCACACGCTCTGGAGCCCACGCCACAACTACTGAGCCCGCGAGCTCTGGAGCCCACGTGCAACAACTAGAGAGAAGCCTGCATGCCTCAACGAAGAGCCCATGTGCCACAATGAAGGATCCCGCGTGCTGCAACTGAGACCCGATGCAACCAAAAATAAATAAATAAATAAGAAGTAAATTCTTAAAGACAGACAGGGAATTCCCTGGTGGTCCGGTGGTTAGGACTCCACACTTTCACTGCTGAGGGAATGTGAGGGAATGGGTTCAAACCCTGGTCAGGGAACTAAGATCCCACAAGCCCCGTGGTATGGCCAAATAAATAAATAAAATAAAAAATAAAAAGTAAATAAAATTTAAAAATAAATAAATAAAAATAGACACATTGAAAAGAGACAGATAATAGGAAAAACAGGCAAAAGACTTGAATTATCACTTCAAAAAAAAATAGCCAATCAACACATGAAAAGGTGTCCCAACTCATTAGTCATCAGTGAAACAAAAATTAACATCACAATGCAAATACCATTACACGCCCATCAAAATGGCTAAAATGAGGAAAAAATAGTGTATATATATACACACACACACACACACACACACACACACACATATATTTTTTTTTGGCCGCATCACACAGCATGCGGGACACAGGATATTAGTTTCCCGACCAGAGATCAAACCCGTGCCCCCTGCAGTGGAAGGACAGAGTCTTAACCACTGGACCACCAGGGAAGTCCCAAAATAGTATATGTTGATAAGGTTGTGGAACACCAGGAATTTTCATGCACTGTAGGGAGGAATGTAAACTCGCACAATCACTTGGAAAACTCTGACAGTAGTGACTAAAACTGAACATATACATACTCTATGACTCAGAAATTCAACAGAAATGTGTACATAGTGCAACAAAACACATTTACAGGAATGATCACAGCAGTGTTGTTTGTAATAGCCCCAAACTGGAAGTGACCCAAATGTCTCTTACGAATAGAATAGACTATAAATTCTGTATATACACCATAGTATATAATACAGCAACAACAATGAATAAACCACTGCCAGGGGCAACAACATGGATGAATCTCACAAACATAATGAGAGAAAAAAGTCAGACAAGAGTACATACTATATGATTACATTTATATGAAGTATATCCATGGTTTTAGAAGTCAGAATAGTGATCACCTATAGGAAGACAGAAAGGGGCATAAGAGAGTTTCTGGGATGCTGGTAGTATCATACTTCTTGAAAGGGTAGTAATAATATATTTCACTATAAGGTAATTCTTTAAGCAGTATATTGATGATTTGATCACTTCTGTTATACTCCAACAGAAAAATTATTAGAAAATTATGAAAGGTGATAAAAATGACCACAAAATTTAAAGGGAGGGCTTCCCTGGTGGCGCAGTGGTTGAGAGTCTGCCTGCCAATGCAGGGGACACGGGTTCGTGCCCTGGTCTGGGAAGATCCCACATGTCGCGGAGCAGCTGGGCCTGTGAGCCATGGTCGCTGAGCCTGCGAATCCGGAGCCTGTGCTCTGCAACGCAATGGGAGAGGCCACAACAGTGAGAGGCCCGCATACCGCAAAAAACAAAAAAAAAAAAATTAAAGGGAAACAAGCCTCCTTAAGCAAGTGTTAGCAGAAACAACCACCAGTAGAATTAAACCCCCAAAGAGTTTTCATATTGAAATTATCTAATGTAGAATTAAAATATAAACCTTCCTGGGGCTTCCCTGGTGGCACAGTGGTTAAGAATCCACCTGCCAATGCAGGGGACATGGGTTCGAACCCTAATCTGGGAAGATCCTACATGCCACGGAGCAACTAAGCCCATGTGCCACAGCTACTGAGCCTGCGCTCTAGAGCTCGTGAGCCACAACTACTGAAGCCCATGTGCCTAGAGCCCGTGCTCCGCAAAAAGAGAAGCCACCGCAATGAGAGGTCTGCGCACCGCAACCAAGAGTAGCCCCCACTCGCACCAACTAGAGAAAGCTTGTGCACAGCAACGAAGACCCAATGCAGTCAAAAATAATTAATTAACTAAATAATTTTTTAAAAAATATATATATATATAAACCTTCCTAAATAAAGTAAAACAAACACAGTAAATAATCTGACAGAGCCAAAACCAAATATATCGTGACAATTGTTTTAAAAGAATAAAATTTACAGATTTGTTCACAAAGCAAACCCCAACTCTATGCAGTATATAAGAGACACATCTAAAAGGAAGTGATTTAACAAGGCTAAATATAAAGAGATGGGTAAAGGTATAACTGCAACACCTATAAAAAGAAAGCTGTGAGTGGGGAGGCAGGTAGGTATCTTGCCATGAAAATGCAGAGCTCTGGCACTCCAGCTGATGGCCAGGTAGAGTTGGGGGAGAGATAGAGTTACCAAGAGTGTATGGAGCCCTGAGATAGTATTCTTCTTTGCATCTAAAGTGCTTCACCCTTGCCTAACACGTAGTATGTGGTACTATGTTATAGTGTGCAAAACTATTTGTTCAACAAATAAATTAACAAAGACATCTTCAGGACATTAAAGCTGTTTTCAAATGTCTGAAGCACTTTGATGTGAAATGGGAGGCAGCGCACTGTTCTAAAAGGCATAGCTAGAACCGATGAATGGAAATAATATAATAAGGATTGTGATGATGACAATATTATTAAATGCTTTCTATATACCAGGAGCTATGCTAAATGCATTCTTATTTAATCTTCACCTATGTGATAGGCACTACTATTATCCTTATTTTACAGATGAAGAAACTAAAGCTTAAACTGAAAGGTTAACTTGCCCAAACTTCTCTGGCTGATAAGTGATAGAGCCAGGACTCCGATCCAAGCAGTATGACTCTAGAATCCCTGTACCCAACCATATACCATAAAATCTACACATCTTAATTCAATAAGAGGAAGAATTTTCTAACAGCAGAGGTGTTCAACCACCAAACCTCAGTGAGCCCCTGTCAATGAAAGTGTGAAAGCACAGGCTGAATAACGATGATAGCTACTACCTGCCTAATCTTCACGGCCAGTTGATGTACTAAGCACTTTCCCTGGATATGCTCATTATGAATCCTCATAATAATCTTACATAGCAGTGTTTCCTATTTTACAAATGAAGAGGCTGAAGTTCAGCGAGATCAAGCAGCCTTCCCAAAGTAGGTAAGTGGCAACCTTGTGATACAGAAACAAGTTAGGCCGACAGCAGAGGTCATGCTCTCTCCACTCTGCTGCCCCCATACCAAAAAAGCTGAATAGGGGATTCCTACACAGGTGGGAAGCAGGTCTCTCAAGATAGCCAAGATTCTATAAGCCTTGGTCTTTCAATTTCTTAGAGTGGCTGAGGCAAGATGGTAAGAACTGGACATATTGGACAAATGTGTCAGATGACAACACAGAGACAATAGCAATATGACAATATGACAATATGACAACAATAGAGACAATATTTTTTACATTTTTAGAAGTATATGTTTTAAGTAAGTGTTTTTAGGATGTGCCAATTAAAAGAAAATACAAATAACTTAAAAATATGAAATGAGGGGCTTCCGTGGTGGCGCAGTGGTTAAGAATCCACCTGCCAATGCAGGGGGCATGGGTTCGAGCCCTGATCCAGGAAGATCCCACATGCCGCAGAGCAACTAAGCCTGTGCGCTACAACTACTGAGCCTGCGCTCTACAGCTCACGAGCCACAACTACTGAAGCCCATGTGCCTAGAGCCTGTGCTCCGCAACAAGAGAAACCACCGTAATGAGAGGTCCGCGCACCGCAACCAAGAGTAGCCCCCACTCGCCGCAACTAGAGAAAAAACCTGCACACAGCAACAAAGACCCAATGCAGCCAAAAATAAATAAAATAAAATGAATAAATTTTTAAAATTAAAAAAAATATATGAAATGACCTTCAACTTCATTCATAACAAAATGCAAATTAGATGCTTCAGTTTGGCAAAAAACAAAAAGTTGGACAACATCAGTGGTGGCAGGATATGAGGAAACAGTACTCTTATTCATTACCAGTAGAAATGAAACTGATTTGGCCTCCATAGGGAGTGATTTAGTAACCTCTGTCAAAATCCTAAGTACATATAAACTGTTATCCAGCAATTATACTCCAAAAACAAAAACAAAAGCTTGAACTTCAAGGCACATTATTAAATTTAAATAAATACAAAGTTCAGAATAGTAAACATAATATACTACCATTCCTTTTTTTTAAAAAAAATCTTTATTGGAGTATAATTGCTTTACAATGTTGTGTTAGTTTCTGCTATATAACAAAGTGAATCAGCTATATGTATACATATATCCCCATATCCCCTCCCTCTTGTGTCTCCCTCCCACCCCTCCATGTGGTCACAAAGCACGGAGCTGATCTCCCTGTGCGATGCAACTGCTTCCCACTAGCTATCTATTTTACATTTGGTGATGTATATATGCCAATGCTACTCTCTCACTTTGTCTCAGCTTACCCTTGCCCCTCCCCGTGTCCTCAAGTCCATTCTCTATGTCTGCGTCTTTATTCCTGTCTTGCCCCTAGGTTCATCAGAACCATTTTTTAATTTTCAGATTTCATATATATGAGTTAGCATACGTATTTGTTTTTCTCTAGCAAAAGGTATTTGTTTTTCTCTTTCTGACTTACTTCACGCTGTAATGACAGACTCTAGGTCCATCCACCTCACTACAAATAACTCAATTTCGCTTCTTTTTATGACTGAGTAATATTCCATTGTATGTATGTGCCACATCTTCTTTATCCATTCATCTGTCAATGGACACTTAGGTTGCTTCCATGTCCTGGCTATTGTAAATAGTGCTGCAATGAACATTGTGGTACATGACTCTTTCTGAATTATGGTTTTCTCAGGGTATATGCCCAGCAGTGGGATTGCTGGGTCGTATGGTAGTTCTACTTTTAGTTTTTTAAGGAACCTGCATACTGTTCTCCATAGTGGCTGCACCAATTTACAGTCCCACCAACAGTGTGGGAGGGTTCCCTTTTCTCCACACCCTCTCCAGCATTTATTGTTTGTAGATTTAAAATACACATTTATATTTGTATATACACAAAGAAAATATTTTAAGAGGATACAGTAGAAAATATAGACAATAGTCATCTGGAGGGAGAGGAAGTAGATGGCTGTGAGACAGGAGTAAGAGGGAAACATACTTTTCCCTGGATACCATGCTGTGCCTTCTACATTTTGTACCATGTACTGTATTAATCTTCAAAAATAAATAAAATGAGCTTATTCATATTAATTTAATGAGGGTTACTGTGCAACCAAGTAAGTTGCAAAATAAAATAAGCCTAATAATTTTTTTTCCAGTCAGACAGGTTCAAACTCTTTTTGCTAATTGCCTCTAATGAAGATAGTAGCCAGTTATCTAAACTGAGCTAACAATTCTACAGATGGCTGTTTTCACCAAATCACCCATGGAGAGTTGGCCAGGTCCACAGTCAGCCATACATCCTCAAATATATATGGCTAGATCTTACCCCCTCAGGGCCTAGAGCCAGGATGGGGATGCCAGATTTGGCTAGCTGAATGTCCCAGGTTAGGAATCACTCACCCGGTCATAGATGTCCCCCTCCAGTTCTCCCCACTTCCTTCCATCCCATGATGTGACTCGAACTCGATTCCTATCCCTGACATCTTGAGGCACATAGCTGTGAAGGACCTTCTGTAGTCTGCCTGCTCGTGAAGTGGAGAGATCATTGGCAGCGAGATTGCCTGTGGGAGCATAAATTTTAGGATTGTTTTTTCTACTTCTGTAAAAAATGCCATTGGAATCTTGACAGGGATTGCACTGAATCTATAGAGGTTTTGGGTAGTATGAACATCTTATGCCCGCAGGAATAAAGCAACTTCAGAGGCCACAGAAAAAGAAAACATCCCACCAGCAATGGTGCTAATGTAGAGTCAGACCAATTCTCAGGCATAGCCAATCAATGCAGACACCAGGGGCAGGGGCAGGTGGAGGAGAAACGTTTATCACATGCATAGCACAGTACTAGACACTCCAGAGTGGGGGTTGCAAAGGCAAACACCGACATAGGCCAGAAAGGTTATGTAAATAAATAAAGCAGACCAGGTTAAAACATTTATTTCTAAAGAAATACGTTCTCTCCCACTTTTCTTGAAATATGTGTCTCTCTTCATCTTTGGTAGATACTACACATTATTTACCCAAAATTTACTCTCCTCTTATTCCTTAGTAATAGAACTCCAATTTTATTTGAGGGAGGGGGAAGCAACATTCCCCAAAACACTACATTTCCCAGCCTCTTTTGACAACCAAGTAAGACTATATGACTAAGTTCTGGTCAATGAGTTGTAGGCAGAATTATTGTGTGGGACTTCTGGGAAAATGTTTAAAAGGAGCTGATACAATCAGGAGATGTGCCCCTTTTGTTCAGTCTTTTCTTCCTGCCCGGAATTTGAATGTGATGACTGAAGTTCCAGCAGTCATGAGGACCATGAGGCAATCCTGGGGATGGAAGCCAGCAATAAAATAGGTTACAAAAAGAAAGAAGTCCAAGTCCCCTAATAATTGTGGAGTCTCCATACCAGCCCTGGACTGCCTATATCCCAGCTCTCTTATGTAAGAGAGAAATAAACATTTCTTCTTTAAGCCGGTTAGTTGAGTTTTCTATTGTATATAACCAAACCTAATCCTAAATGATTCATCATCTTTCTTTCATTTTCCCCTTTGTGATAGACACGAGTTCAAGAAATATCTCACTTTGCTCTTGGCTCTACTATAAGAAATAATATTACTGCAAGCTTAATGATAAATGGCAACTGATACGTGGCCTCAGAGTCAAGGAGTGAAAGGGAGCAGTGGGCACTGTGGCACTGTGGTGAAGAACTAGAGAATACATACCTTATCCAATGGTGAACCAGCTTAGTCTTCCCACAAAGAAATATGTCCCAATTTTTGAGGGCACTCAAAGAAGTCAAAATTGGATTCTCTGCTCAAGAGAAATTTGCAGCAGGATATCAACTGAGAAAAGAAAAGCTGGGATCCAGTTCTGGCTCTACCTCCAACTCATGTAAAAGATTCAAGTTATTGGGCTTCCCTGGTGGCGCAGTGGTTGAGAGTCCGCCTGCGCAGGGGACATGGGTTCGTGCCCCGGTTCAGGAAGATCCCACATGCCGCGAGCGGCTGGGCCCGTGAGCCATAGCCGCTGAGCCTGCGCGTCCGGAGCCTGTGCTCCGCAACAGGAGAGGCCACAACAGTGAGAGGCCCGCGTACCGCAAAAAAAAAAAAGATTCAAATTATTTAATCTCTCTAGAGCTCAATTTCCCCCTCCATAAAATATGAGGGCTGGTCCCTTCTTACCCTGTAATTCCTATCTCCTTGGGATCACAGAGTCATTTGAGTGAGGAGCTGGGATAAGGGTGAGGTGTTGGTAATTCAGCATACCTTAGAAAAGCAACTCTCAGTTACTTCTCCTTGGCCCTTCTTCCTCTTCTGAGTTCCAGTCCCTCCTCATCCAAGTAACCCTACCTTACCCATTCCCCCTTCTGATGGATTCTCACAGCACTCAGCCAGATTAGCACAGCCCAGTACACAGGCTGGGCTCCCTTGAATTGGACCCATTAAACCATATCAACATTTCTTCTCCATTCTCTCTGGACTTCCAGAGCTGGTGATCAAATGTGGTACCTCTCTGAATCACCTGTAGGACCTACCTTGAGGCTGGAAGCTGACTCAAACTGTGCAAGTTGGCTAATGAGAACTGGAAAAGAAGGATCCAGGCCCAACGAAAAGGCTAGGGCATGTGGCAAGTTAAGCTTGGCTGAGCTCCAGGATCAGTGTGAAAAATACAGCCCCCTTGTGGATATTTCTCAAGATAAAAATACTGCCTATTTAAGGCAGGATGCCGGCCAACGGATGGTTGAAGTGAATACTTACAATGTACAAGGCCCAGCCCGGGCTATACTATTGAGTAAGACTTGGGCCTGTCCTCAAGGAATTTATAATCTTGAGGAGGAAGAAGATGCACACCCAGTAAAGCTGTGATGCAAGGCTAATGTGCTAACAGTTGCAAAGGTGATGCCCATGGTGTGGGAGCACAGGAGACAGAGGCAGCACTTCTCAACTGGCCAGCAGGGATCATGAGGGAAGACTTCCAGGAGGTGGTACACTTGAGCTGAGGCTGGAAAGCTTAAAGGGCATTGACAGGCCAGCTGTGATAAGGTGGGGGTATTCCAGAGAGAATCCATAACATGGCAAAGTTGGAGGCTTATTCAGGCAACAGAGAATAGCAGGTTTTGGCAGAAGCACATAAAGCCTGGGGCAGAATGACACAGTAAAGCTATAACGGGGGACTTCCCTGGTGGTGCAGTGGTTAAGAATCCACCTGCCAATGCAGGGGACATGGGTTCGAGCCCTGGTCCAGGAAGATCCCACATGCCTGGAGCAACTAAGCCTGTGCATCACAACTACTGAAGCCCGCGCGCCTAGAGCCTGTGCTCCACAACAAGAGAAGCCACTGCAGTGAGAAGCCCACTCACCGCAACTAGAGAAAGCCCGTGTGCAGCAACGAAGACCCAACGCAGCCAAAAATAAACAAATTTATTAAAAAATGAAAATAAAGCTATAACAGGCTGCTGCAGCCAGATCTTATCACTTTAGCTGGCAGGCTAAGGAAATGGAACTTAATCTTAGACACAAAGTAAACAGATGCAGAGGGATGAAAGTGTCATGTGGTAGATTAATCAGGGCTCTGTTTTAATCTGCCTTCAGAGACCTTGCTCTGATCACCAGTCTTCCCTGGCCAACTAACAGAGAAAGAGAGAAAATCATTGCAAACAGAAAAAACACACCAGCTTAGCAAGCAAGCACTATTCTACCTGTGACCCAGACCAGAAAGCCCATCATATTTAGTGTGCCCTTGACTGGGTGAGGTCGGGAGCCCTCCCTGCCAAGACACCAGCTCTCTGACTTACGGCAACAGCCAGTCTGAAGCAATGCTAGTGTCTTTCCCCCAGGGGCGGCACACAGGTCAAGCACAGTGTCACCAGGCTGCAGGCCGAGGGCCAGGACAGGCAGCAAGGAGGCAGCATCCATCAGGTAGTAATCCATGACACCCAGGCTGCCAAGCCTAGAAGAGAGGAGACCACCTTAGAGTCAAATTCCAAGTCAGGAGACCCACTGGAAGTCAAGGTCACAAGTCCATGCCCTCAGGGGCTACTGAGCTCTACTCAGCAAAAACTAATTTCTCAGACCCATACTCAGTTGTGTACTTACTCACTCATTCATCTACATAGCAGCCAGAGTAGCCTTTTAAAACATAGATCAACTCACTCTATTTCAGCCACACCAGCCATCTTGCTATTCCTTAATTAAGCCACGCATACTCCTGTCTCAGGCTTTTGTAGTTGTGCTTTTTGCCTACAACACTCTTCCTCCAAATATCCCTCATTTGCTTCCTCACTTCTTTCAGGTCCTCCTCAAAAGTTACCTCATCAAAGAGGCACTGGCATACCCTGACTACTCCATCTAAAAATAGCAGCCCCCTACTCCCATCTATCTTGCATTCTTTTTCTTTAAAGTATTTATTATTCACTTTATATGTATAGGTTTGTGTGTATTTTACCCCTTCTCTCTCTCCCTATTAGAATGAAGGTAGGGACTTTGTCTTGCTTTGTTCATTATAACATCCCCAACACCTGAAACAGTGAATGGCATGTAGTAGGAACTCAGTTTTATTAGGTTACATATTGAGATACAAAGTGCTTTGTGGGTTCAGGAAAGAGTGCCATCCACTGTGCCTGTCAGAGTCAGAGTTACCTGAGTTAGATCTGATGAAGGAATGGGCCTTCATTTGGTTAAAAAAAAAAAGGGAAGAGGAGCATTCCAAGCAGAAGAAAAAAGAAAAAGAAAAGGCACAGATGCATGCAAACTCATAACTTCTTTCAGACACAGTGAGAAATCTGCTGTGTTAGAAATACAAGGTACATTAGATTGAAGTTGGAAAGCAGATAGAGGCCAAGGTGGTAAAAGGTCTTAAACCCTACGCTAAGGAGTTTGGACTATAACCTGTAGGCAGTTACCAAAAGTTTTTAAAGAAAATGACATGGGGGCTTCCCTGGTGGCGCAGTGGTTGAGAGTACGCCTGCCGATGCAGGGGACACGGGTTCATGCCCCGGTCCGGGAAGATCCCACATGCCGTGGAACGGCTGGGCCCGTGAGCCATGGCCGCTGAGCCTGCGCGTCCAGAGCCTGTGCTCTGCAACGGGAGAGGCCACAACAGTGAGAGGCCCGCGTACCACAAAAAAAAAAAAAAAAAAAAAAGAAAATGACATGATTGGCTAGTTAGAGTTTAGAAAGCTAGGTGGGTTACAAAGAACAAATTAGAAACAGAGACACCAGGAAAAGCTGTTACAAGAGTCCAAATGAGAGCTAATAAGGCATGGAGAGAGGCAGCACCCATGTGGGTAGAGAGAGAGGGACAACAGACAGGTTGTTGTCACAGAAGGCCTTCTCACTCCCAATCCACTTGTCATAAGGGCAACTGTGGTGCAGCCATTCAGCCTGAGACACAGTTCAGCACGGACAGCCTTTGGCGACAGCCTCAAGGAGGCAGAAACTTGGTCCTTGCTGACCTGACAGGAAGGCTCTGGAAGAAAGATGTGACAAGATATAAGACAGAGCACCACTGAGAATCAGCTACAAGACCTACAATCCCCAGTCTCGAGGTCATAACACCTCTGGCGTTCACAAATGGGCTCAGGCCATGATAGGATATTTTCAAAGTCAAATCACACTTTGTGCCGCAACTACTGAGCCTGCACACCACAACTACTGAAGCCTGCGCGACTAGAGCCTGTGCTCCACGACAAGAGAAGCCACCGCAATAAGCCTGCGCACCACAAAGAAGAGTAGCCCCTGCTCGCCGCAACTAGAGAAAGCCTGCGCGCAGCAACAAAGACCCAACACAGCCAAAAATAAATAAATAAAAAATAAATAAACTTAAAAAAAAAAAGCAGCACAACAATTTCTCAATTTCAGGAGGTTCCTGGACTCCCTAAATACATCCTTGAACTCCCAAGAGATTAAGATCCCCTTGATTTACAGGGAGCCCATCAAGACAAGAAGGAAAAAAAACTCAAACATAGAGGCTGCTTCCCCCACTACTCTCCGGATATCCTCAGGCAACTTAGGAAACCAAATGGGTCTGACTCCATTGATCTGCCTAAAGCCAGTGCCTCCAAATTGGTCTCTAATCCTGCTCCCATCTATGCCCTCCTCACAGTGACTAAAATGATCTTCCTGAAGCAAAACCTTGATGGGAATAACATCGATATTGCAGGTACTATACTAGGTGTTTAATATGCATCATTTCCTTTAATCCTCACCACAACCCTGTGAGGCAGGAGAACCCAGATTCTAGAGCCTGACTGCCTGGATCTCAAATCCAGCCCAGTTGCTCATCAGTTGTGTGACCTTCTGCAAATTACTCAACTTCCCTGTGCCTCAGTTTCCTCATCTGTAATAAGAGTACCTATCAGATAGGATTAGTGTAAGAATTAAAGGAAGTAATAGAAGACAAGTACTTAGAACAGTAGCTGGCACAGTGAGCTATACTGTCAGCTATTACTACCATTACTTTCCAGATTATTTTCCTGATAAGGAAACCAAGGCTCAGTTATCCAATGCCACATGTCTAATAAGTGGTGAAGACAGGATCCAAACCTAGGTTTTCTTAACCACTGTACATTATTACCTTTCCTCTACTCAGAAACCCTCTTCAGTGGTTCTCTAGAACAGATGAACGTATTGCAATTACAGCAATATGAATTAAAAGGCACATGTCTGAAGCTGCCCAGCCCTGGTAATTCCAGCCATTTATAAGCAACCCTGGACCACCAGGAAAATCCCCTTCCCCCAACCTGCAAGCTCGTGACATTCAAGATTCCCACACATGGCCCCCATGTACTTTTCCAACCTCATCTCTTACTTCTCTTAAGCATGCAGTCTTCCCTCAAACCAGCAGCTAAGACAACTGCAAAAGCCTCCTAATTTACAACTCCATTTCTAGCCTTGCCCCTCTCCAGCCTATTTTCCACACAGCAGCCAGAATGATATTTTAAAAATTCAGATCTGATCATGTTATTCCCCAGCTTAAAACCTTTCATGGCTGGGGCTTCCCTGGATGCCCAGTGATTAAGACTCTGAGCTTCCACTGCAGGGAGCACAGATTCGACCCCTGGTCAGGAAACTAAGATCCTGCATGCCACACGGTGTGGCCAAAAACAAACAAAAAACCACCACCAACAAAACAAACAAACCAACCTTTCATGGCTCCCTCTTCCTTTTAGAGAAAAAGTCCATGATCCCATAAGGCCTGTAAAACCTTCAAAATCTGGCTCTAGCCCTCTTCTGTAGCCTCACATCACTCTCCCATCCCCACTCCCACGCCACCAGCTTTAATTCCTACTCGGCTTTCAGGTCTTAGCTTAAATTTCACTTCCTCAGCATTAGATCTCCTAACTGTAAGACTTCATAGCATCTTGCACTTTTTTTCTGTAGCACTTATCACAACCATAAATAGTTTTTTAACACTTATCTCCCTCACTAGGCTGCAAGCTCCATGAGGACTTGTGCACTTAAGAGTGCCTAGCATTTGGAAGACAATAAATATTTGTTGAATGAATGAATCAGTCCTTCAAAGATCAATTCCCACATCCTACAGCTAACACTGAGCTCTCCTTTTCTCAATTTAGCATTTTATTACAGAGTCTTTTTTCATTCAACTTCATATACATCTGAGCATTGGATAAGATGACTGGAAGGTCTCATTTTTTTTTACCCCAGTCTGGTCTGGTACTAACTTCGTGTCCCTAAGCAAGCCCTATTTCCTAGGCCAGTCCCACCTCTTATTTGGTATCATGAGGTTACTTGTCCTACTCACTTTGATGGGGGCAAGTGAGAAAGCAATTGTAAATAACACACATTTTAACTGGAGAGGGTGCTCATGTAAAAAGGTTTTTTGTTTTTTTTCTTACTTAGGCGGTAGAAGTGGGGCACTTAAGCAGGTTCAAAGTGCAGGTTCTGAGGTCAGACTGCCTAGGTCTAAATACTAGCTTCACCACTTACTATCTAAGGGACCTAAAGCAAGTAAGTACCTTAACTTCTCTGCACCTCAGTTTCCTCAAATGTAAAAGAAAAACAATAATATTACCCACCTTAGAGGGCTGTTGACAGAACAAAAGGAGATAATGCCCAGCATGTATAAGTACTCAGTAAATATTAGCAATATTAAGATCGCTATTAAACAGGACAGGAGCTGTGCCTCTTCCTGTCTACTTCCAGCAGACACTCAGAACAGCCCTAGCCACAGCTCCAGATCCTACCTGGCAGGAGGGAAACGGCTGACATCCCCTCTGGCGAAAGTGAAGCATCGAAGGTTTGGACTGCAGGCCCAGGAGGCAGGGGGTGGAGCTGCAGTTTGGCCATTCTCAGGTTCTAGTTCCCCGTGGAAGACAGCTTCATTCACGAAGTCCCTTGCACTCAGCTGCTCCAGCTCCGCACTCACACGATCCCAGGCAGCAAAGTTATTGACCAGTGCACCATACTTCTGCTCTGAGAGGAGACTGACCCGGATCGATGGCCAAAGATCCCCAAATTGCACACTGTAGGTCATGTCAAAATTCTGCAGAGCCAGTCGAGTGGCAGGAAATTTGGGCTCTGTGGCAGCCTAAAAGAATGAGAACAGGTCTATTGGTCTTCCAGTCTTGCCTCTATCCCCTTACTGCCTGACCCCACCAGTACCTCAGAGCGCTGGGGCAAACGTGGATCCAGCTAGTGCCCACTCCTCTTTGCACCCTGTCTTTGCATCCTGCCTCTGCCTGCCAAAGAAGTGTGTGAGAGACAAGCAGTGGGGAACCAGCCTTTCTATCTCAGTGTTGTGAAAGTAAGCTATAGCTCTCACAATAGCATGTGGGGGTCACCAATAAAGAGGATACTCCTTTGAGGCCTTGGAGAGGACTCTTGAGAATAGTCTACAGCAGGTTGGTAGAAACTATGTAGGCCCTGGGTGAAGCATCAAGCTTAAAAATAGAAGATGTTTTCTTTCTCAACAGTCCTTCCATTTTCTAAAGCACTTTCACGTCTCCTAGTTTAGGTGAGCACCACAAGAGATAGCGCAGTGGGATACAAAAAATATCAACCTTCTACATTTGATGGAGAGATGAGGGTAACTTACCTAAGGTCATGCAGTGACTGACACCACAATGCTCAGAATCACAGGGCTGAGGGTCATTTTGGGAAAGTCCCCAGACTCCAGGAAGGTGGCATGAGGAGAGCTCACAGAAACCTTGAGGTGTGAACAAAAGTGGGGACTTACAGGATGACTGCTATGAGGGTAGCAGAGAGGGGCATGAGTCAGGCTTGAAGAGCACAGAAGTAGACTGAAAGGGAAAAAAGGCCTCAGCTGGGAGTCCACAAGTTGGTCCTGGTTGCCACAGCTGGGATGCTTGCTATGGCTGGCAGCCCTGTTACTGTCTATGAATTTTGCTTTAGCCTGGATTTTTGGATTTTGGGTCAGAACTCTTTCTCTGCTCTCATTTCTTGTTATGGTGGGGACTCTTGCTCCGACCTTGACTTTTGCTACGGTGGGGACTCTTGCTCTGGCCACGACTTTTGCCACGGCAAGGACTCTTGCTTCGGCTCCGACTTCTGTTACGGAGCGCACTCTTGATCGGGCCCTGACTTTTGCTATGTTGGGTACTTTCGCTCTGGCCCTGACTTTCAAAAAGTTGAGGACTCCCACTCTGTTCCTGACTTATGCTTTGATGGGTACTATGGCTCCCATTCAGACTTCTACTAAGATGGAAACTCTTTCTTTGACTCCAATTTGTGCTAGGGCTATGGGTACTCTCACTCTGGCTCCAACTCGTGCTTTGGAGGGTGCTCTTGCTCTGGCTGTCACTACTCTGGCATTCACTAATAACAACAGTCGAACTACAGTTGGCATTAGTGCTACAGCTGGAATTCTTGGATGAAGACAAAGGACAGCTGTAGGGGATCTGGGGAGACTCCTTGCGGCAGTCTCGAGAAACCACAGAGTAGACATGGAGGCCACAGGGCATAGTATCAAGATGGCCCCAGGCTCGGGGGGCAATCGGTAAATTTGGGGGGTCAAAGGGTGTTCTCAAAGGGATAAAAGAATAGATATGCATAGAACAAGGAGGCACCACAGGCTGGCGATGAGGTTGGGGTGGGCCCGTGGGAGTGCTATAGGTGCCACAGCGGGGCACCACGGGCTGGTTATGACACTGAAGGGGACCTGTGGATTGACTGAGGGAACCAGAGAGTAGGCAGGGATTGCGGCAGGTGGGGGAAACCACAGAATACACATGGGTACTGCAGGGGGGTCCAATGGGGGGTCCTCGGGGGCTGGTCTGAGCATAACTATTGGGTAAGACAGGATCACAAGGAAGGCGAAGGGGAAGGGAAGTGGGGATAACTGTTTTGAGGGTTCTAGGGACCACAGTAGGTGTGGTAGTCCCTTGGGGAAGTTCTTTGGGGCAGGAATTTGAGCAAGTTGTGATGAATGTCACCATACAAGAAGGACCGGAGAGACCAGAAGGGCAGGAGGGAGGTGGAGGAGAGGTGCTGGCCTTAGGCGACATGGGCCGGTCAGGAGGAGTGTGCTGGGTGACCAGGGAGTGACATCTGTAAGGAGCACATGGCTGTTTTAACTCTGAGGATTTGGGAGACTTAGCTTGGGGGCAAACTGGGATAGGGAGAGGGGGTTCCTTATAGCTTCTGCAGTGGGGTGCCTGGAGTGGAGACATAAACTGGTTGCCTGGAGGTGAAGGAAAGAAGGCAGAACAAGGACAGTGGGAGGACAGAGGAAGAGGTGGTTCCTGGGGACAGGGTGGACCAGAAATTGTAGTGCCTGAGGTTATGCAGACATAAGAGCTCCCACCAGTCTCCCAAGAGTAAATGGACTCAAAGCAAGGCTTCCTGGAAACCTGGGACTGGGGCGAGCAAGGAGAGCCAGTACTCCCAGGGGGTAGGCGGATGGCACAGTAAGGGCTCCCAGCGGCAGGTATGTTGGCATCTGGGGGAAGATGGGAATAGTGATAAGAGCCCTCCTGAGGTGAGCTGGGACAAGATGTGCCTGCCTGAGAAGAAAGTGGGGAGCCACAGTAATTTTTTCCAGGAGGGGGGTCAAGCTGTGGTTTAGGTTCACAAGCGTCTGGATGCTTAACATGGCCTTGGTAAAAGCTGCCAGTGGGTGGGGAAGATATTGGGGAAAGAGGAGGATAATTATAACTCCTCCCTGAGGACCAGGAAGAGAGCAGAGTGGAGGTCATGGGCCCAGTTTCCAAAACCCTGTGAGAAAGGGGTGGGGAAATTATAGGTCTAGTTTCCATGGGCCAGTGAGCATGAGGAGGTGAAATTATGAGGCCAGTTCCCAGGGGCCTATGAGCAAGAGGAGGTGAAATCATGGGGCAAGTTCCCTGGGTCCCAGCAGTGATGGAAGGTGAAATCATGGGGCCAGTTTCCAAAGGCACATGAGTGAGGGGAGGGGAGGTCACCAGGTTGGTCACTGGGGCTGAAGGGTATCCACCACAGTAACAGCGATAAGTGTGTTGGTCAAAGTAAGGGCCTTGGGGACAGGGACATGGTGTTCTCAGGGGACTGATCCAGCTGCAATAAGGGCTCCACAGACGGGCAGGGGGTGACCCCACAAGGCGGAACCGGTCAACACAAGGACTTGGAGGGGACGAACCCGAGAGGATAGGCTCCCGGCGGTAGGGCCTTCCTAGGAGTGGAGAACAGGGTTCAAAAGAACATCTTCCTGGGCGCAGGGGAGTCTGTGGGGGTGGGGAGAGGGGAGGTGGGGTGGGGAGAGGGGAGGTGGGGGTGGGGAGAGGGGAGGTGGGGGCGGGGAAGGAATCGCTTGGGGTAGGGCGGGGGGCTGGCCGGTTATTGGAAGAAATTCCAGGGCTACAAGTGAGGCCAGAGAAAGGATCTCTGGATAAGTGGGGAGAGCCCATGGGGTGAGAGGAGTCGCTGCACCTTTTGCCTGGGCTTGAGGGAAAGGCCGGGAGGGTGGCTACTGTAACTTCCTGGGCGCCAGAGGCGGCTCGAGGCTGAGGAAGGGGTTGAATCCTTTCCCGGAGGGCAGCGGAAGGAGAGAAGGGGAAGTCGCTATGTCACCTTCCTAGGGGTGAGAGAGGCCGGGCTGGAAGGTTTAGGAGGAAAGGAGTAGAAGAGGTCATGCGGTGGGGGCGGGGGGCGGGGGGCGGGAGGGGAGACGGAGGAGGAGAAAGGGGGAGGGGGAGGGAGGAAGGGAAGTGGAAGGGTTAGTGGGGGCCCAAGGGAAGGTAACCAAGAGCCGGGAAACAAGAGGCGAGACACAGCTGAAAGAATGAGGACAGAGGTGATGGCGTAACATAGAGGGGCGCAGTCCGGAGTCTGCAGACTTAAGAGGAAAAGCCGAAGACTTGTGACGAAATAAAAGGGCGGACAGAGGCGATGACGTTACAGATGTGAGAGGGAGGGGCCTAGTCACGCCCCCTGAGGGGCGGGGGAAAGGAGGCCCAAGGCGTTCCAGAGGCGCTGGAGTAGCGAGCCTAACTGAGGGCGCGGGAAGTGGGAGGGCTGGAAAAGTTTCCCGAGGGATGGTGGCGAGATACTGCTGTCACGGGACCTTACCCATTTCTTCTTATGTCGTTGTCTCCGCGGGACTGTCATGAAGTCCGCACGCTTCAGCATGTCCCGCACACCTCTCCCTACCAGCGCAGCCATGTCTGCGTGCGCCGCCGGGTAGTTCCGACCGGAACCGCAAAGGGAGACGCGCAGGTTCCGGAGAGTTGGTGCGCCCCACTGCGGACGAAAAGGGGAGAGAGTTAACGGCTCTTTCCTGGGGCTCTGCCCACCGATACGTCGCAGATGCAAACCCAGCCCAGCGTAGGGATCTTTTGAGGGTCTGGAAAAGAAGAATTTTTCGCAGAGAGTGGTGGCTCAGTTTGGATGCTTGTACAGACTCTGTAAAGTCCCCTAACCCAGTTGGGGGATCAGGGAGGACTGGTAGCTGACAGTTGAGTACTGAAGGAGTTAGGTAGGCAAAATGGAGCGAGAAGAGCCTTTTAGGCAGAAGTACAGAGAGAGATCCTGAGGTAGAGAAAAACGAGGCTAGACTTCTAGGCAGAGGCGGTTTTATAGTGAAGCTAATTAAGCTTAAGTTTCAGGACCTGTCATTTGCACTGCCCTTTTCAAGGCTCGTACCTAATTTTTGTATTATTTTTCTTAAAGAGGGTCTCCCAAATTTTTTAAGCTTCCACAGAACTTGACTCCACCACAGGAGCCAGTGGAAAGGAGGGTCATTATCAGATAATTGTTTTTAAAAATGAACATCTGATAGCCAGCGATCGGAGTAGGTGGGAGTAGGGCAGGGAGATCAGATGAGAGAAGACCATGGTCTGGATTAGTGTGGTGGCAGTGAAGATGGAGAGAAGAAGATGGATTCCCCTTATAGTTCAGAGAAAGAAGTACAGGACTTGTTGACTAACTGACCCTATCTACACTAGTATATACTACACCAGTCAATAGCTGTCCTCTTTCTCTGCTTTTATTCTTCTGACTTATTATCACCTGATATGTATTTATTTTCTTATAGTGTGCTAAATAATAATTTTCAAAAGGTTAAAAACATAACTTATAAAAATATAAAATGAACACATGCCAAAGATTTTATTCATCATAATAAACTGCTTATCCATTATTATCCTAAATAATGAGGGAACCAGTGAGATGGTAAGACTTTTTCAAATGAGAATTTGAGTTTCAGAGATTTAGATTATCAGCCAAAGGAATGCTGAAATGAATTTGCTAATAGTTGCAAAAACATTAATATCCTATTAAGCAATAAACTATAATGTTGGGGATTATCTTTTACCAGAGAGAATTAAATTCCATCTCTACTGGACAAAAATTCATTTGCATTTCTATGGATAGGAATTATTTGCATTGCTCTCAGACAAGGTTTGCATTGCCATCAGTTTTCTACAAGTTAACTCTACCCCTATAAAGTTGTAAGATAGCCTAGTCAATGTAAAGTCAATCAAAGTTATACCCCAGCACTACAATAAAAGATCACCCAGTAATCCTCTTCTGCCCATTTACAAGTTCTGGACAATTTTTCTGGATTTGTCTCCCCTCACTAGGATGTAATATTTAAAGAGCAAGGATTTTGTTTGATTCATTGTTGAATTATCATCACCTAGAACTGTATATGATACATTGTTGGCTTTCAATAAATATTTATTGAATGAGGGAGTGAAAAATGAGAAAGTAGGGATGTGAATGTAAATTTCTTTGAGAAGTTTGTTACAGGGACCTAGCAGTTGTAAGGTGGAGGGAGGTACATGTATAGAGAAAGGCCTTTTTTTAAAAAAAGCTCAGCGTTTCCCTGGTTGGCACAGTGGTTAAGAATCCACCTGCCAATGCAGGGGACAGGGGTTCGAGCCCTGGTCGGGGAAGATCCCACATGCCACGGAGCAACTAAGCCCGTGCGCCACAACTACTGAAGCCCGCACACCACAGCTACTCAATCCACTTGCCTAGAACCCGTGCTCCGCAACAAGAGAAGCCACCACAATAAGAAGGCTGCGCACTGCAACAAAGAGTAGCCCCTGCTCACCGCAACTAAAGCCCGCGCACAGCAACAAAGACCCAACGCAGCCAAAAATAAATGAAATAAATCTATAAAAAAATAAAATAAAAATCTCATAGTAATAACCTGTATGGGAAAAGAATCTGAAAAAGAATGGATATATGTATAACTAAATCACTTTGCCGTACACCTGAAACTAACACATTGTAAATCAACTCTAATATAAAATAAAAATTAAATTTAAAAAAAAGCCATTTAGGGCTTCCCTGGTGGCGCAGTGGTTGAGAGTCCGTCTGCCAATGCAGGGGACACGGATTCGTGCCCCGGTCCGGGAAGATCCCACATGCCGCGGAGCGGCTGGGCCCGTGAGCCATCGCCATTGAGCCTGCGCGTCCGGAGCCTGTGCTCCGCAACGGGAGAGGCCACAACAGTGAGAGGCCTGCGTACCGCAAAAAAAAAAAAGACATTTAAATCCAGATAAGGATCCAATGAAGAAAGATTCAATATACTAGAGAGGAGGTATCCCAGACACACCTGTTTTCAAAGGCTTACACAAAATGTGGAGTGTCAGAACCACAGCCACAATCTCCCTGGGAAGGGGCCCTTCCCACTCCAAACCTCAGTTTACCCATCTAGAAATTGGAGGAACAAGGGAGAGAGGGTTGGACTACATCAGTGATTCTCAAATGTTTTGGTCCTGGGACCTCTTTAAAATCTTAAAAATTATTGAGAATTATTGAGATGTTTATTTTGTCTATCAATATTTACCAGCTTAGAAATTAAAACAGAAATTTTAAAAAATATTTATTCATTAAAAATAATAATAAGCCCATTACATGCTAACATAAATATCTTTATGAAAAATAATTATATTTTCCTAAAAGAAATTTAGTCAGAAGAGTGGCATTGTTTTACAAATCTCTTGCAAATTCATGTCTGGCTTAATAAAGCTAGATTCTCAGATATTCTTCTTCAATGTGTTGTAATATGTTGTTCTAGTTGAAGTTTATGTAGAAAATCCAGCCTCACACAGATATGTAGTTAGAAAAGAGAGGGGTATTTTTATAGCCTTTATAGGTAACTGTGAGTATTCTTTTGACAAGTGATAGTTTCCTTCAAGGTTAGTGGCAGTGTAGAATCTGAAACCATATCAAAGAACTTTTCATAGTCTGTTACATTAAGATCTGTTGGTCTATCATGCATAATTTTGTCAGATCTTACAGTGGTTATTTGGAAATTGTTGCTTCACTGAGTTATGCAGATCTTCCTTTTTTTTTTTTTTCTGGCTGCGTTGCGTCTTCGTTGCTGCATGTGGGCTTTCTCTAGTTGCAGCGAGCAGGGGCTACTCTTCGTTGTGGCTTCTCATTGCGGTGGCTTCTCTTGTTGCAGAGCACCAGCTCTAGGCGAGCGGGTTTCAGTAGTTATGGTGCACAAGCTTTGTTGTTCAGCAGCAAGTGGGATCTTCCCAGACCAGGGATCGAACCCATGTCCCCTGTATTGGCGGGCTGATTCTCAATCACTGCGCCACAAGGGAAGTCCCGGATCTTCCAAATGTTTTCACATTCATTATACAATATATATTTTCTAAAAATCACATTTGTTAATATCACTACTGATCTCATCAGAAAAGTCTTTAAATGTTAGGCAGCTTTTAAACTTACAGTGGCACATACAAGTTTTTCAAAATCCTAATATTTCACTGAAAACGCAGATTTTATCTTTGGCAACAAATACTGTCAATTGTTTTCCTCGAAGTGGCAGGCTTACTTTGTTAACTTTTCAGGAAAATGCTAGCATATTAAAATACAATTGATTTTTGTCAACAGATCTTGTATCTTGAAACCTTGTTAAATGCAATTTTGTTTTGGTAACTTTCTTTGAAACCTTTTCAGATTTTCTGTGCACAAAGTCGTGTCTTTTATGAGGTCACTTTTACTTCTTTTTTCAAATCTGTATACCTTTTTTTTCCTTTGTCTTACTCCACTGGTTACGACTTACAGTACTCTGTTGAACACAAGTAGGAGTAGTAGACAAGACATCTTACCTTGCTTCCATTCTTAGGGGGAACACATTCAGTATTTCACCATTATACATGATGTTAGCTGTAGTGGTTTCTATTTGTTTGTTTTAATATTTATTTGGCTGTGCCAGGTCTTAGCACATGCAGCAGGATGTGCAGGATACTGCAGGATCTTTTTTTTTTTTTTAATTTTTGGCTGCATTGGGTCTTTGTTTCTGCACACAGGCTTTCTCTAGTTGCGGAGAGCAAGCAGGGGCTACTCTTCGTTGCGGTGTGCAGGCTTCTCATTGCGGTGACTTCTCTTGTTGCGGAGCACGGGCTCTAGACACGCAGGCTTCTGTAGTTGTGGCACTCGAGCTCAGTAGTTGTGGCTCGTGGGCTCTAGAGCACAGGCTCAGTAGTTGTGGTGCACAGGCTTAGTTGCTCCGCGACATGTGGGATCCTCCTGGACCAGGCCTCAAACACATGTCCCCTGCATTGGCAGGCAGATTCTTAACCACTGTGCCACCAGGGAAGTCCCTGTAATACATATTTTCTGTTTAAGATTTTCATCACTGGTTTTCAAAAAGTTGAAAATAAGTGACTTGTTGTGGTTTCTTTTGTGTTTATTCAGGTTGGGGTCTGTTGAGCTTCTGGGAACTGTGGGTTTATAATTTTCATCAAATTTGGAAAATTTTAATCATTACTGCTACAAATATTTGTTCTCTTCCCTCCACTAACCCCCTCCCTCTCTTTCTCTCTTTCCTGGGCCATTTGATATTGTCCCTCAGCTTACTTTTCCTTTGGTCATTTAGTTTTATTATTATTATTATTGATTGATTGATTTTTATTTTTGGCTGCGTTGGGTCTTCGTTGCTGTGTGCAGGCTTTCTCTAGTTGCAGCGAACGGGGGCTACTCTTGGTTGCAGTGCGCGGGCTTCTCATTGTGGTGGCTTCTCTTGTTGCAGAGCACGGGCTCTAGGTGCGTGGCCTTCAGTAGTTGTGGCATGTGGGCTCAGTAGTTGTGGCTCGAGGGCTCTAGAGCGCAGGCTCAGTACTTGTGGCACACGGGATTAATTGCTCCACAACATGTGGGATCTTCCTGGACCAGGGCTCGAACCTGTGTCCCTTGCATTGGCAGGCGGATTCTTAACCACTGCACCACCAGGGAAATCCCTGTTCATTTATTTTTAATGTTTTTTCTCCTGTTCTTCAGTTTTTATAGTTTCTGTTCTGTCTTCAAGAACATTCCAGTACACTAATTTTTTCTTCTTTATCAGTGACTAATCTTTTGTTAATCTTGTCCAATGAATTTTTTATTTCAGATACTGTATTTTTAAGCTTTAGAAATTCTATTTGATTCATTTTTATATTTTCTACTTCTCATTGTGTTGATTGCCATTAAATCCTTGAGCATATTTGTAATAGCAATTTCAATGTCCTCGTCTACTATTTTATCATCTCTGTCGTTCTGGGTCTGTTTACTTACTTTTTTTATTTTTCATTGAAGTATAATTGATTTACAATGTTGTGTTAGTTTCAGGTGTATAGCACTATGAGTCAGATATATTTTTATATATATATATATATATACACACACACACACACACACACAAATATATATATATATTCTTTTTCAGATTCTTTTCCCTTATAGGTTATTACAAAATACTGAGTATAGTTCCCTGTGCTATACAGTAGGTCCTTGTTGGTTATCTATTTTATATAGTGGTGTGTACATGTTAATCCCAAACTCCTAATTTATCCCTCCCCCTCTTTGGTAACCGCTCCACTTTGGTAACCATAAGTTTGTTTTCTATGTTTGTGGGTCTATTTCTGTTTCGTAAATAAGTTCATTTGTATCTCTCTCTTTTTTTTTTTTTAGATTTCACATATAAGCGATATCACATGATATTTGTCTTTGTCTGTCTTACTTCATTTAGTATGATAATCTCTAGGTCTATCCATGTTGCTGCAAATGGCATTATTTCATTCTTTTTTGTGGCTGAGTAATATTCTATTGTATATATATATATACCACATCTTCTTTATCCATTCACTTGTCCATGGACATTTAGGTTACTTCCATGTCTTGGCTATTGTAAATATTGCTGCAGTGAACACTGAGGTGCATGTATCTTTTTGAATTATAGTTTCCGGCACTTCCCTGGTGGCACAGTGGTTAAGAATCCGCCTGCCAATGCAGGGCACACAGGTTCTAGCCCTGGTCTGGGAAGATCCCACGTGCCGCGGAGCAACTAAGCCCATGCGCCACAACTACTGAGCCCACATGCCACAACTACTGAAGCCCATGCACCTAGAGCCCGTGCTCCACAAGAGAAGCCCTGCTCACCACAACTAGAGAAAGCCTGCATGCAGCAACAAAGACCCAACGCAGCCAGAAATAAAATATAAATGAATTATAGTTTTCTCCAGCTATATGCCCAGGAGTCTGTTTATTGACTATTTTTTTCCTGGTCACATTTACCTGCTTCTTTGCATGTCAAGCAGTTTTTTTTTACTGAGTGCTTGGTATTGTGAAATTAACATTGTTAAAGGCTGGATTTTGTTGTCTTCTTTAAAATGTCTTGGAGTTTGTTCTGACAGGCAGTCAGGGTTTTGTTTGTTTGTTTGTTTGTGAATCAGCTTGATCCTTTTAAGGTTCCTTTTTTTAAGATTAGTTATAGCCTATCTTGAGTAGCCTCTCTCTATGGCTAGTTTTAGTCCTACTGCTGAGGTGCAAGTTCAACAGGAATTCTATCTGGTCAAACTCAAACAACTCGGGGACTTCCCTGTGGCACAGTGGTTAGGAGTCTGTCTGCCAATGCAGGGGTCACAGGTTCGATCCCTGGTCTGGAAGGATCCCACATGCCGCAGAGCAACTAAGCCCACAAACCACAACTGCTGAGCCCGCCAGCCACAACTACTGAAGCCCGCGCGCCTAGAGCCCGTGGTCTGGAACAAGAGAAGCCACCACAATGAGAAGCCCGCCCACCACAACAAAGAGTAGCCCCCGCTCCCCACAACTAGAGAAAGCCCACGTGCAGCAAGGAAAACGCAACGCAGCCAAAAACAAATAGAATTACAAAAAACAAAAAAACAAAAAAAACACCTCAAACATCTCCTAACCCTCTGCTTACAGCTTTGGGAATTATTCAGTTTACAGCTACCCAGTAGTCCTTTGCCTGGCTACATGGAGTTTCATTCTATTCATTTGCAGCTTAGTATTCAGCAACAGACTTAAGCATCCTCTAAGGAGAATTCAGAGCTTTCTCTGGTAATTCCCTCCTCTTTATGATAAAACTAGCAACACTTTGCTAAATATTCGCTAAAATCTGAGTAATGAGTTTAGGGCAGTTCACTGTAAAATTTCAGCTTTGCTGTATGTTTGAAAATTTAATAGATGTTTGAAAATGATCAGATTACATACAACAAATATAATAGCACCATGTATATAGGTATTTGTGAGGATTATACATCACCGTGAAATGGGTTCTAAGTCAGAAATGGCTGGAAAATGCTGGCCATCCCTGTAGTTAGGACAATAGGTTGAAAGAGCTTCTAGGTTAAAGTGGCCCTTTGCCCCATTTTTACAAACATAATCCTTCAGATTCTCAGACGCTCCATTGCCATGTTTGCCTATGAAGCCTCAGTCTTGCAGGCTATATTGAATTATCAGTATGCTGATTACTTCTGAAGCACAAGGCACTCACTTCTGGCATGGCTCACTTTCTGTGTATGACTGTTTACATATAGGTCTTTCTCATGTGCAACCAGAGATTGCAAACCAGTGAGCCAAAGCCAGCCCATAGATGTGTTTTATTTGGCCTAATGCTTTCAAAAAGTTGGTTGTCCACATTTAAAAATTGGGAGATTTCACATAAAACAATTGATCTGGCAACAGTGGCTGTGCATTTCCACATAGCAACAGTTGACTGCAGTGAAAAGGCAATTTTCCGATGTCTGCTGGGACTGCTTCCCTCAGTTATCACTCAGGTAGTTGTTTGCAACTCCTAGTCCTCAGCTGTCTAATATGATAACCACTAGCCACACAAGACTACTGAATATAAATTAATTCAAATTTAATTATAATTAAATAAAATTTAAAACTCAGTACCTCAGTCTCATTAGCCACATTAGCATATTGGACAATACAGAATAGAACTTTGCTATCATTGCACACTGTTCTATTGGAGAGTGCTGACCTAGCCTGTCTCCCCAGTTGGAACAGGCAACATTTTTCCTATCCCCTGGGCAACATACCTTATTAGTAATACTTCGGAGCCTCATCACTATTTACTGTTTTTATGGGGAACTATGCCATGTCCTAACACTAGACATAAGCTTATGGATGGCTCACAGCACTAGCTGTTGCTTTAAGTCTGAAACTGGCCTCTGTTCTACACATTTGGAACTTACTGTGGTTTATTTCAAATAATTTCAAACTTTAACATTGATACAGCATTGACATCTTTCAGACTCCATTTAAGTTTTAACCAATTGTCTCAATAATCCCTAACAACAAAAGGATCCAGTTTAGAATCACATGTTGCATGTCTTGTCTCCTATCTGAAATGGTTCTGCAGTCTTTCCTTGACTGTCACACCCTTGACACAAGTTAAGGATTATTTTGTACAGTGAACAATTTTATAGAATGTCCCTCAATTTGATTTATCTGGTTGGATTCATCTAATCTATTTCTCGCAGAAATCCCAGTGATACTGTGTTCTTCCTATATTATTTGTCCCATTATTGGTGATGCCAGCTTTCATCTAAGCTGTCTGCGTGTCTTCTACAGTGTACTTTCTTCTTTTGTAATTAATATGTATTCCCTTCTCACCAAACTTTCAGTTGATTCATTTATTAGTATGGCTCATGGATTTGTTTTATTCAGTGAGTTATAATCCAGTACTTTTATTATATATTTTGATGCTCAAATCGTCCCAGATTTGGCTATACTCTTGATATGTCCCTATCATTCTTTGAGCACTTCCTTCTTTCTGGAACAAATGTTCAGGCTCATGTTATACTTTCCCCATCCCAGCCCTGGAATCACCCATTTCTCCAACAAGCCCTGGTTCCTTTTATTGGAGAATGAAGCCCTTTGTGGGCCAAGGTAGGGAATGTATATATTCCCTACATACACAAATTGGCATCTGTATTTACTAAAATTGAAACCTGTATTTATTTAGTTCATACAAATAACACTGCAGGCTTCATTCTGGTTTTATCCTTTTCAATATCTGTAACTCCATTCTCTGCTAGCTCTCATTATCTTCAATATATTTACTTATTGGATCAATTCCCCGTGTATGTATATAACAAATCTTCCATTGTCAGCACCGCCTAGCCAGGCGCTCTTTTCTCACCCTGCTTTGACTCAAGTACCCCTCTCCCCTCCCCCTTAAAAAAAAATTTTTTTTTTAATAAATTTATTTATTTTGGCTGCGTTCAGTCTTCACTGCTGTGCGCAGGCTTTCTCTAGTTGTGGCGAGTGGGGGCTACTCTTCGTTGCGGTGTGTGGGCTTCTCATTGCCGTGGCTTCTCTTGTTGCGGAGCACAGGCTCTAGGCACACAGGCTTCAGTAGCTGTGGCACACAAGCCCTAGAGCACAGGCTCAGTAGTTGTGGCACACGGGCTTAGTTGCTCCACGGCACGTGGGATCTTCCCGGACCAGGGCTCGAACCTGTGTCCCCTGCATTGGCAGGTGGATTCTTAACCACTGTGCTACCAGGGAAGCCCCCCAAAAAAATATTTTTAAAGAAAAGCAATCTTGGGGATTTCCCTGGTGGTCCAGTGGTTAAGACTCTGTGCTCCCAATGCAGGGGGCACAGGTTCAATCCCTGGTAGGGGACCAAAGATCCCACATGCCTCATGGTGTAGCCAAAAAATGAAATGAAATGAACCATCTACAGATTTCAAATAATAAAAAAGAAAAAGGGGAAGGGGAGGGG